>NC_050173.1:47254119-47289119 GCF_008315115.2 Sander lucioperca | reverse complement strand
CGCACACTACACACACTACGCACACTACGTACACACTACGCACACACTACGCACAGTACGCACACACTATGCACACTACACGCATAGTACGCACACTACGCACACACTACACACACACTAAACACACTATGCACACACTGTGCACACTACACGCACACTACACACACACACACTACGCACACACTACACACACTACGCACACACTACACACACACACACACTACACACACACTACACACACATACACTACACACTGCGCTCCGCGGGTCGATGAAAGATGAGAAAAGTCTCTCTGCATGTTCTGCAGTGTTAGTTTAGTTTTCTGTCACAGTACTCAACCTCGTATTTGTGAATATAATATATATCTGAAGTGAAAGTTCTGTCACAAAACTATGTTGTTGCGTATCATTGCACATTTTTAAGTGGGAATATGGAAGGAAATCTTGGAGAGTTCTTGCGTATCACGTAGACTACACCGCTGTCCTAATATGAAGGACAATGCTCCGCGATTAAACGCCAGGCGATCAATGTGTGGTAACCATGGAGATTCTGTGCACTACTGTATCCCTGCCGTACAACTGAATGAGACTAGCTGACTGTGGTATCATATATCCCTTATTACAGGTCGATTTATAACAAATGGTGTAAATCCTAATTAACCCCAAATGCACCTGCGCCCATCTGTGCGCCCATGGTCTTACAGGGAGGTGTGTTCAGGTGCATTCTGGGCGTGCTGGTCTTACAGGGAGGTGTGTTCAGGTGCATTCTGGGCGTGCTGGTCTTACAGGGAGGTGTGTTCAGGTGCATTCTGGGCGTGCTGGTCTTACAGGGAGGTGTGTTCAGGTGCATTCTGGGCGTGCTGGTCTTACAGGGAGGTGTGTTCAGGTGCATTCTGGGCGTGCTGGTCTTACAGGGAGGTGTGTTCAGGTGCATTCTGGGAGTATTGCTATCTTGAGGCAGTGGGAAGTGATCACACCATTGACCAACAAAAACCTGGTCTAAAGTCAATAACGCAGCATTTCATTGTTATTTTAACAGAGCATTAGTAAAATGCTCCTAGGCTCGTGCACAGCGCGTGCACACTATGCTTGTTACACACACAGGGACGCACAGCAGCACACACACATGCAGAAGATTACAAATAAAAATATTACGATGCAAATCCTCCATCATAATAGCAATGCTCCAAGGTCCAAACGCGCCTGGCTTTTAAAGGGAATGGGAGATGATCTCTGATTGGTTGATTTCATGTTACGCCCAAAACACACCTCTGATTAATGAAGACACTAAGTACAACCCTTTAGAATCATGCGCCCGGCACACGGACACTTTTTTTCTGCCGTCAAACTAGCAAAAAGTGGATTTGGACACGCCCTAAACGCACCTGCACCAGGCGCTTCACGCTGTGCGCTGATATCGTTAAAATAGGGCCCTATAACTTTAAATGTGTCAGTAAGATGTTCACAGACGATGTATTTCATTTGATTTCTACCAAAATATCCGATATTCTTTAACCACGACGTTTGTCAGGGCTTAATGACTGCTGGATCATCATGCCATTAAACCACTTTTCATTCAACGTGGAGACTCAGAGATCAACTCCCTCCATCATCATTCTCTCTTTAACAAAACACAGACTGAAATCTCAAAGCGACTGAACATGAGAGGAACTTCTGACTGACTCCAGATATGATCTCTCTCAGGTTCGGAAGCGATTATCCGCTCACTCGGCTCCGCTTTAATGTCATGTTAATTCACTATTAATATTCCAAAATTCTCTCAAATTTGACTTACAGTCTGTTCAAAGTTTAATTTAATTTCAACAGTAGTTTATATGGTTCAACTGGTGACCCTAACAGTCACACACACGCACACACACGCACACACACACACACACACACACACACACACACACACACACACACACACACACACACACACACACACACACTTGAACCAGATTAAACAGAAACAGTGTAAAGTCTTTAATCTGATTATCTTGATGTCAGAGAGGTTATAATCAGATTAACATGCACACAGATCCGCGCTCAGTCTTTTCTTCCTCTGAGATTGTTGTAACAGTGGAGGTCAAAGGTCAGCTGACTGGGGAAGTGAAGGATTATCACAGTTGGATGGAAGCAGTAAAGTGCCGACTTACTGACGAATTATGAAACAAACTGAGCTGAGTTTTCACAGTCGGCCTAAAGATGAATTTGAGATTTTACTTTATTTTTTTAGTTGCCGTCATTCTCATCACGTATATCCTTTACGGACGTTTTGGTAGTAAAAAATGCCGGAAATTCCGCCGGATGTCCTTCATTACGGCCGGATGTCCGTCCCCTTCCTCTGTCTCTGTGTTGGCGTTCTAACCTCCGGCTGATTTGTGAGGACTATGGTTAACTGCTCCTCAGATCTCTGCAGGGTAAATCCAGACAGCTAGCTAGACTATCTGTCCAATCTGAGTTTTCTGTTGGCTGTGCCACACTTCATATTTAATTGACGTTTTAAGAATGACGAGTCTAAAGTACGGATGTCAACAATGTTGTCCAAAGGTTTTTACTATTTCTCTTTTAGCCACACTGCAGCTTTTTTAATTTAACCACGAGGAACAACTTCATCAAAGAGTTTTTGACATAGAATTCCTGCTCTAATCATTGAGGGTTTTTAAAATAGTTATTTACAGTTCAATTCAATCGGCATACAAATGGTCGAAAGTTATGAGCTTTCTTCTGAGTGTCTATGCTAGCTCTTTCACTTTACCTGTTCAGGTGTGTGTGTGTGTGTGTGTGTGTGTGTGTGTATGTGTGTGTGTGTGTGTGTGTGTTTTTGTGGTTCAGTGAGGACTCACCTGCAGCTGTTTGTCAATGCATGTTGCTATCCTGTAACAGCAGAGTGATTTCCTCTGTCCTTGTCTTTGACTTGTGTGTGTGTGTGTGTGTGTGTGTGTGTGTGTGTGTGTGTGTGTGTGTGTGTGTGTGTGTGTGTTGTTGTCAATCATTCCCCGGTGTCCCTCTCTGTGTTTTTCTCTGTTTCCTCATCACTTTCTGTCTATAAATAAAAACACATCCCTAACAGCCCTGCGGTCATCTGCAGATGGGTAATTTGTTCCCCCAGGCCGCCGCAGCCGTCTCAGGAGGCACGTAGCGGTGACTGTGAACGTTACTTTCACAATTTTAGCTTTACAGTTTTAGCTCACACGGCACAAACTGTGAAAGGGCCAACGGTAGGTGAGGAATGAAAAACATATTTGACACATGAGATGGAAGAAACACGAAGGCTGTCGCTGTCGATGTGAGGAGAGGGAAAGGGCGACGAGTGTGTTTTAATATGTGCTAGTTTAGGGAGGGAGCCCTTTTTCACATTAAGAACCCCTAAACCGGGTCAGCCCTATGTTCCCATATTTCTAAGATTGTTTTCAAAATTAGGCCCTATGTTCCCACATTTCCTTTTTCATAAACTGGTATCAGATTTTATCCCCCTCTAAAACATGTTGTGGGAGGATAGGGCTTAAATTGAAGGGAAATGTAGGAACACAAGACCTAATTTTGAAAATGTCCTAAAAATGTGGGAACATTGGGCTGTGGGAACATAGGGCTGTGAGACCATTGGGCTGTGGGACCATAGGGCTGTGGGACCATTGGGCTGTGGGACCATTGGGCTGTGGGACCATAGGGCTGTGGGACCATAGGGCTGTGGGAACATTGGGCTCTGGGAACATTGGGCTGTGGGAATATAGGGCTGTGGGACCATTGGGCTGTGGGAACATTGGGCTCTGGGAACATTGGGCTGTGGGACCATAGGGCTGTTGGAACATTGGGGTGTGGGACCATAGGGCTGTGGGAACATAGGGCTGTTGGAACATTGGGGTGTGGGACCATAGGGCTGTGGGACCATTGGGCTGTGGGACCATAGGGCTGTGGGAACATTGGGCTCTGGGAACATAGGGCTGTAGGAACATAGGGCTGTAGGACCATAGGGCTGTGGGAACATAGGGCTGTAGGACCATAGGGCTGTGGGAACATAGGGCTCTGGGAACATTGGGCTGTGGGAACATAGGGCTGTAGGACCATAGGGCTGTGGGAACATAGGGCTGTAGGACCATAGGGCTGTGGGAACATAGGGCTGTAGGACCATTGGGCTGTGGGAATATAGGGCTGACCCGGTTTAGGGGTTCTTGACGTGAAAAAGTTTGGGAACCGCTGGTCTAGCCTGCTGCAACTCTGCTGCTTAGCTTCTCTCTGGCACCCAAAGGAGAGAGAGTCAGCCTCTTATTTCTGGCTCCCAGTGTGGCAATGAATTGTTTCTTTGTTCAAACCTTTTAAACCCTCAAATATCCTCCATGTCTCAGAGGTCTTCTGGCTTAAAGATGTTGGCTGAAACACAAGGGGCATCCAGCCTTTGCTTCTGCGGCCTTTAGATCGTAAAACAGCCTCCCTCTTTATATTAGAAGTCCCACAAGAAAGGCTTAACTTCCTCTTAAAGGACAAATTCGAACGCCGAGCGCCGTGCAACGTGAGCTGAACTGAATGCACGTGGTCGTGACTGTTTTCCCAAGATGGCGCCTGCCTGTATACGTGAAGGGTACTGTCTTTATAAACTACATTTTAAATAAACTGTCTGTACACATTTCTTTTTACGTTAGCTGTGCCCCCCCCTCAGATGGGCCGATCTGGAATCTCGTCCTTGTGACGTCATAAGGGGAAAGGTTACCTTCCCTTTCTCTGCTTTGCCCATCCAGAGAATTTGGCCCACCCATGAGAGAGAGAGACATCATGGCTTTCAAACGAGCAAAGTGGTAGTTGGTCAAGGCCACACCCCCACCCTCCACCTTTCCCCCCCCCCCCTCCTCCTCAATAGCATTTGAAGCTACAGACACAGAAATGGCACATCCTAAGGAAAGCTCATTGTGGGACTGGCTCTAGTGGCTGTAATTCTGCACCAAGGCTGAATTTCAGGAAATAGACTTCAGATACAGTATTAGGGGACCACTAAGGTCTATATAAAAGAGACTTCAGATACAGTATTAGGGGACCACTAAGGTCTATATAAAAGAGACTTCAGATACAGTATTAGCGGACCACTAAGGTCTATATAAAAGCATCCAAAGAGCACCATGTCATGGGACCTTTCATTTCCAGAATGGGCTTTATATCTCATACGGCACTTTATTTACAACCATACTCTGACGATCACAGATGTATGATTTAAGCACAGTATTTTGCAGTAATTTAAATCTCATTACCAATAATTTAATCAGTTCAGTTCAGTTTATTCTTTGTCCCAAAAGAGCAATTTGTATGGAGCAGGAAGACATCACATGAAGAATATACACAAACCACACAACAATTAACACAATAAAAACAGCAGCTTCAGCCTAAGTTAAAGAATAAACAGAATAACTAGTTGCAGAGTTGTATTGGAGTGATAATGAAAGCAAAAAGAACTACAAAAACTCAAACAATAGATAATAATAATAAAGACAAATAAAAATAAATACAGGGGTCATTAATATGAGCAAGGGCTATCACCTCCTCTTAACTGAGTTGAGTTCCTGAATGGAAAGAGGAATAAGAGAGTTTTTGTATCTCTGTTTAAGAGCCAAGGGGGTGCTAATCCGATGAATGTCTGAGGAGATGATCGGTGTTAACAAAGTGATCGAAGGTTTGCAGGATGTTACGGTTCTTTCACAGAAGCTCAACCCAAAAATCGTTACACAATAAATCTAAACTAGGGGAGTTCTATTAATTTAGGATGATTGTTAACCCATTGATGGACATATTGTAGGTTTTATTTGTTAGTTGGATTATTGCAGTTTTTGGTTCTGGCTCAGTGTTGTAAGAGTGAAGCCAAATAGACTCTGTTTAAACAAGATGATGCAAACAATATGCAGCTGCTGTGAGTAGGGTTGGGTACCCTAACCCTAACCCTAACGCCAACTTCCCACTGGCACTTGAAATCAGCTCCGATACGGCTGTGAAACGACCGGAAGTCATTCATTTCCTATGGAGATTCACAGACCGCATGCGAATGGGGTCCAAACGTGTGCGGTGCGAAAAAAAATCGTGTCAGCTGGTCATCCGGATGCGTTTAAAAAATTGAACTCTTGCGACAGGCTACGGACGGTTCCTATCCGACAATCCAAGCGGAAGTTAGCGTTGCTATGGTACTGATAAACAAACCTGCTAATGCTAGTTGGTTAGCTAGCATCAGACATCGAACTATTGACATTATACCGCTATATCACATTTAACCAAACTGACATATCAACGTCAACGCAGCCTTTCTGTTTGTATCTGTATAAGAGAGGTCATAGAGAATCGTACATTCAGACACTTATCAGTCGTTCTAGTCTCTCCGCCATTTTTGCTTTGCATCGCGGTGCATAAGTCTGAGGTTATTTGCGAGGTGTCTGCCAGCCAGTTTATGTTATGTTAGCAAGCTAACTTTAACACAACTGCCCACAAAGTACTGCTTGCTGGCGAAGTGCTAATTTCAAAACGTTACTGACATATAGACACTTTACAAACGGATAACCCCGTAACCAAAATATGTCTGACTTTATTTGCAAAGCTTATGTCAGTGAACTAGCATGTTGCTACTCCCCACAGTAGGCTGCTTGAAACACCGACTATCAACACACAGGACCAGTTGACCAATCACAGTCCTTGCGGTCTGCGTCGCCTCGACGCAAAGTTACAATTTTTTGGAGGTGCACGTCAAGCTACGGCGGAGGGCTCAGAGAGGGGTTCGCGTCTACGCAGAGGGGTCTGTGGGGGTACGCAGTCGATTCGACGCAGAAGCATAAAACTGCCTTAACCCTAACCCTAGCTAGGGTGACAACGCAGATTTCGTTGCATCATTTCAGTGCCACTTAAATGCCTGCGCTGCCCACTGGTGCTCCGAAACAGACATTAGAGCTAACAGAAGCATCACTGCACAAGATGCTACTTAATATCACACTTGGCAGCAGGTAATGTTAGCCTAATGTGTGACTGTATTTCCCTGGAAAGGATTCCAACAGCGGGACGTCTAACGGTCTGCAGCTAAAGACACAGAGGAGACTAGCTGACCTTTGAGACACCGTGAACACCGACAGGACTTTCAAGTGCACCTCGTAAATTAATGGTGCATTCGAGAAACCCTCGAGAAACTCAAAGTGTTGTTGCAGAGTTTCCTTCTGCCATCTAGTGGTTCTTTTTTTGTCTCTTAACAGCAATTGACTGGTAAAAGAAGTAATTGTTATAAGATTTAAATAAATTTAAATTTGACCATATGGCCTTAGCAATAAAAAAAGCCGTTTTGTGCTCTTGTTTATTTTTTTAAGTAACGTTCAGCGTCATATCGGAAAAACCCCAAACGATACCCTACCCCAGCTTTGAAACTTTGAAACATATTAGATTGACCGTAATTAGGATGATTAATTAATAAGCAGTTGTACCTGTAATCTGTCTGCTCGGGTGTGTTTTTGTGTTTCCGTTTAATTTACTTTCCTACAGGATATAAAATGTTTTTTTTTAGCGTTGAAACTTTCTCTCCCAGTGGGGTCGGATAAAAAATAAACAGTTTAATGTTACTGCTCTCCTCGGCACCAATTTGAATAGATGAAAGGGAAAATTAAATCTTGTTTATGAGACAGCGCTGATAGCGGACGCAAAGTGTCAAGGCGAGCACGCCCCGGCGCCGGGTTGTCACCAGCAGATTGTTCCACACGTGTCGACATGATTGACTAAGTGAAAACATACGGCAAGGGACGCAGAGAGGCCCGGGGGACCTTCGGCGGGAGACCTGCCCTCCTTGTCCTGTTACCTTCTGTCTCTCTCTCTCTCTCTCTCTCTCTCTCTCTCTCTCTCTCTCTCTCTCTTTCCAGCTGAGTGGCTCCTAATTGAAGAGGGCGTGGGCTGCGTGTCAACAGCCAATAATGAGGTCATAAATCGTATGTGAGAGACCACCATGCTTCCCCTCTGCATGCGGTGTCATCAGTGCAACTCCTCTGCTCCCTAATGATTCAGTTTCGATGAATAATTCTGCTCTTCACCACTTTTCCACTCTTCACAGGGCATTTTTATTTGAGAGGGCAGCTGAAGACATGAAAGGGGCGAGACAGAGGGAATGACACACAGCTAAGGGCTGCAGGATGGAATCGAAACCCCAGGCTGCTGTGGCAAGGACCAGGCGAGCCACCAGGGGGCCCCAGCTCTTCACCACTTTAATAGTATATATCCACGATGTTCCGGAAATTCCGCTGGATGTCCGTCCCCTTCCTCTGTCTCTGTGTTGGCGTTCTAACCTCCTGTGGATTTCTGAGGACTATGGTTAACTGCCCCTCAGATCTCTGCAGGGTAAATCCAGACAGCTAGCTAGACTATCTGTCCAATCTGAGTTTTCTGTTGCACGACTGAAACAACTTCAATCTACATACTCCACCAAAACAAGTTCCTTCCTGATCCAAGATGATTGTGATTGGTTTAAAGAAATGCCAATAAACCAGAGCACGTTTTTCTCCCATTCAGGAATGCTGTGTGGACTAGCCAGACTCTCCTGAGAGCAAGAGCTGAAGATCTTTGCCCGAACCCGACGAGACTCGTCAGGACCCACCGGGCTCGGGCCGGGCTCGGGCTTGCGCTCAGGGTTGCGTGGTAAATGAACGGTCAGGTGATGCGTTTCGATTAGCGCGAAAATGGATGCTGAGGAGGTGAGACGGAGGCTGCATGGCCTACATTAGTCATGAATAAATGATGTTAAAAAATGTATAAATGACTCATTCTTGACAAAAGTCAAATCAGCTGTGTGCATGCGCACATTTGAATAATGTCAGGCTGTAAACGGGTTTGGGCTGTCAATCAAAATGTACTTGTCGGGCTCGGACAGAATTCTGTCGGGCTCGGGCCTTGTCCTTGATTACAGCTCTAGTGTGGACTAGCCAGACCTTCCAACGCAGCGCTGTGGAGGAAGGTCTGGCAAAGCGAGACTACCACTGTTTATTTCCTGTTGTAACACAAGCAGGTCCAGAAACCATAAAGCCAGCCTCAGACATCTCTTCGCCTCCCTCACTGTTTATACGCAGACAGAATTTGTTTGGAGTTTATATGTTCGGATCATGACATTTTCCAGTTTTTTACCCAGTATTCGGTACACAGACTTCACGCCGATGCAGCGACTTCAGTATTGTCCAGGGGGGGATTAGGCTACTTAAAGCTACATTGTGTAAGAATTTCTCCCATCTAGCAGTGAAATTGTATATGACAACCAACTGAATATTACTTTCTAGCCCTTCCTCCTACGGTGGCCGAACCCGAAATTAGCTCTTAGTATCTAGTAAACACACACAGCTGTTCTAGCCACTCCAATATTAACTTTGGTCTTGTTGCTTTGCCTGTCGCGTTGTCGTTTTAATTCTCTTTTTCTCTTCCCTGGCGAGTAATCTCCCCCTGGCATTCGTCACGGTGCCACTGAGTGTAAAAGCGCAAAATGCAGAGGTATGTCCCTCTTTGGCTAATGTATTTTAAAGATGGAGGTATGTCCCTCTTTGGCTAATGTATTTTAAAGATGGAGGTATGTCCCTCTTTGGCTAATGTATTTTAAAGATGGAGGCGCTACATGGCGGCCGTCATTCGAGCGACTCGCTAGTATGTATTCTGAATGATTCTGAATGTCAGATTCTACACTTAGGAGAATACTTTGATTAGTTGGTGGAAGTAATTACACATGAATGAGCACATATTTGTGAAAGAACAAAGGGGTTTTTGCTAAGAATCAACTCAAAAAATTACACAATGTAGGTTTAAGAACTGTTTACACACTACAACTATCCCTCTTTGCCCGAGACAAATCCTCTTGACATGATGGATGTGACTGCCAAGCAAATCACCTGTATTTCCACCATGGAAGTTGTCGAGTTTAACTTTGAGCTTTGTTTAAAATCTGTTTGATACATGTCATTTCCTGTTTGTCCTCTCTCTGTCTCGTTGCCGTTATCTTTACCTTCCCAGTTTTTTTTTTCTCTCCTCCTCTCCTGCGTTATAATCACTACAAGTGTGTTAATCAGATCTAATCAACTCAGCAGGAGCAGCACAGTGAGCTGCTACCATGACTTATATAAGACGCACACACACACTGACAGAGCAGCGTGTTGTGTTCGTGTAGGAACAAACTTTATTTGTGTTGTGAACTTCCTCCTTCAGCAACAGTCAAGACTAAAAGAACTCAACCTCTCACAAACATTTACTTCATACTTAATTTTAACTGTCACACAGTGTAAGAGTCAACTGTTAGGGGTGCAGTATAGGACAGTTTATTTTGCCAGTGTAAAGTTCTGCATTGGCCTGCAACTGAAACTTTAACTCAGTGACACAAGCTTGACCCGAGACCCCATATTTTTGCTTAATGTAATCCATTACTGACTGACCATGCCCATGTCTCTCACTCCTTTCCAAATTCCCTACCCTGTCTGTGGCTCTCAGCTCCAATCCAATTGGTTCCTACCAAGCGCCAACTTCCGGGTCTGAAAAGTGAAGCCAACGCTGAAGCTCCTTAAAGCTGCGTTCTCTCTAACTTCCAGCAGGGGGCGACTCCACTGGCTCCAGTGGCTGTTTCTATAGAAGTCTATGAGAAAATGAGCTTACTTCTCCTTTGATTTATTACCTCAGTAAACATTTTCATAATGAGTTTATGGTCTCAATCACTAGTTTCAAGTCTTCTTCAATACAGCAGATGTTCGTGTAGTAATGATGGTCCCGTTTATTTTAAAATTAATGGGTAACGATAAAGCAGGGGATGCTTTAGGACCTGTCAGTCAGGACAGAGGCTTACCAATGCTAACCATGCTAACACTGTGGACATTAAAGTAGACCTCAACTTGTTTTTGGCAGTTGTTTGTGTTTTCTTCTTAAACTTTGACCCTCTCACTGTGTGTTTTTACTTCAGCAACGTTAACTGGAACATTTTGGTCGCCTAAAAATGTCTTGTTCAGCGTTGTGCCAACCAAAGCTAGCGTTTACGTTTAAAGAAAGTCTAAAATTTAAAGAAACTTAAAAGAAAGTGTGCCGATTTTTTTCACCAGCTCTGTGTACAGCTGCACCAGAACCCGGATGACTCTCGTCAGAAGGGTTGAAAATCAGTGCCGTTCCCACTTTAGCGTTGAGCTTAGCGCAGCGCCATTGAAATTATTCAGGACTGGCTTACGCCAGGAACACACCGCATGCTGAAGCGCCACAAATAGTCGTGAAGCATATATTCGTACCTGATCGCGCGCCTGGTTGTTCATACCAGACGTGCAGTTGTCCGCGCCAGTTACAAAGCAGTCCTCTCCAATCGACAAAACGTCTCTCTTCCAGTGTGTGTATGTGTGTGTGTGTGTGTGTGTGTGTGTGTGTCACTCTGTCTGTCTGTCCGTCTCTCTTTCCGTGTGCCTGATCACGTGTCTCGCTCTTGCACAAGAAGAGAGAAGTCAAGACAGCCAAAATCACCATAAATCGGGGTGTTTTATTTTGAAATCGGTTTATTTTGTAAAGTATCCAGCTGCATTGTGGCCTTCCTGTATGTGATTACCTGTCTGGCTTGACACATTCGCACGTGGAAGAAATAGACGAGACGGTGAAACGATCGCTGCAGTGCGCAGGCCGGCGCAGTGTGGCCGGACAGATTAAATAACATGGGCGCTGATGTGAAAATAGCTCCGCTTCATGGAGCTTCAGCGTGCGGTGTGTTTCTGGCCTTATCTGCATCATTCTCCCCAGCTCCGCCCTGTTGTCCAAATTTTGTCACTTCTGGCTCCAAAATACCAAGATGGCGACTGCCAAAATGCAAACTCCCGACTTCAAAACAGCCATCTACAGACCAATGGGTGACGTCACCGATGCTACGTCCATTAGCCTATGGTTCCTAATGAAGATGTAAGTCTTTTAAAACACAAATGTATAGTTTTGTTGTACATTGTACTTTTCATCAAACAAACAGGAGGAAATACTGCACTTGTTGGGGACTATTTTATGTTTTAATTAATCCACATGTGGATCTGCTAAAGGAATTTGATAACATTAAAAAAAAACATGGACAGCATGGTGGCCCAATGGTTGGCACTGTGGCCTCACAGCAAGAAGATTCTGGGCACCACAGAAATGCACCACATACAAACTCCGCCTTTCTGTGTGGAGTCTGTATGTTCTCCCCATGTTTGCGTGTTTCCCCCACCATCAAAAAACATGTACTAGGTCCTCCAGTCAGTGCCCTTGATCAAGGCACTGGATCAGATCTGGAGTTGGGCGCTGTGATTGGCTGCCCACTGCTCCCTTGAGGGATGGGTTAAATGCAGAGATGGAATTTTGTTACATGTATGTGTATGTGACAATAAAGCACCTTTACCTTTACCTTTTACATTTAGAATATTACCAACCTTATTGTTAAAACAGGGGAAACACAAACTGGATTTTTACATGTTTATAATGACAAAGCTCCCGACACCTCTGCAGCGACTGTGGGTGAATTGCTAAATGGAATGAAAACTGTGCCTGAATGGTGATGGTGATTCTGCAGATGCCTCCACAGTGTCACATTTTGTTTGCAACTAATTTCGCTTTATGTGCGAGGAAAGAGATACACTTGCGGATAAGATGAGGAGGAAGTGTGTGCAAACAGATGGCTGTAAACAAAGGAATGATAAGTAGCTAAACTCGAACACTCAACCAGCTGAACGCCGCTCCTTTTGGGGTCTCTGAGGAAATCTCTCAAAGACAAAGAGGCGTCTTGTGTGTGTCTAAGACTTCTCGTCCAAACTCTCCCGGGTTCTGCTCTTCTTTGCACTTTCGGGAGGCGACATCGGCCCGCCACTGCTGAGCTAAGACATAAATAAAGCGAGGTTTGTGGCCGCTGCTGTTGCCGCTGCTTCTTGGGTAGAATTGATCCCCAGCGAGAGGTGGACTTTCTTCCATCTGCTCACCGCTAATTAACAGACAAGAGCTTCCCTGAAGAGAAACTCTTGCTGCTCTTCCCTCCTCCTGCGGGGAAACAACAGCGGCCTCAGCAGACGCGTCAGCCTGCGAGGTGAGACAGCCAATCAACGAGCACAATCGCTTTCATCAGCAGGAACGACGAGACGCGGAAGAGGCAGCTTTATATGGGTGAAGCTGACGGAGACGGATGGACACAGACCAGCAGAGTCCAACATCTCAACACTGCTGAGGGAACAAACGGAAAAGATAGGACTCCAACTAATGATTATTTTTATTGTTGATTATTTTCTGGATGAATGGGTTAGTTGTTTGGTTTCTAAAATGTCAGAAAATAGTGAAAGATGTGGATCAGTGTTTCCCAAAAAACCCAAGATGACATCTTGTTTAGTCCATAACTCAAAGATATTCAGTTTACTGTTCCAGAGGAGAGAAGAAACTAGAACATATTCACATTTAACAAGCTGGAATCATAACCTTCCTTCATAAAAAAAATCACTCAAACGAGCGATTAATTTCGTAATAGACAACTAATTGTGTAATCTTTGCAGCTCTACATTACTCTGCATTTATAGACTTATCAATTATTCGGGAAAATCCACAGATTAATCAACAATGAAAATAGCCGTTAGTTGCAGCCCTAGTTCGGGGAAGACGCAAAGTTGTGTAGAAATATTTCTATAATCTAGATGTGTTATTCTCAGTATAAAAGTTTATAATATATATGAGTTGTGTGTAGTCATGAGACGTGGTTACAATTACAGGGAATACACATTTGAACTCCTTGTACAATGTATAGACCCAGACACACAAATGGTTAGTGTAAGCTTTGATTACATTATAGTTCAGGAATGTGAAGTGTATGTTATAAACTGTTCTTTAGTACCAGACGGAGAGGTGGAACAGCAGAGGGGTGGCTCTTGGGTCAGTGTGTGTGTGTCTGTGTGTGTGTGTGTGTGTGTGTGTGTGTGAGAACTGAAGAAATCTGCCCAGAGACAGAGAGGATGACGCCATCAAGGAAGAAGATAAAAAGATTAGGGATATGGTCAGATGGGGTTCATAATTTTGAGAGAGACTGAGTGGACCTGAACCCCGTTTATTTTTGTCTGCGGTCAGGAAAACTTAGGATATTTTTTGTGTACCCACCTGGTGTTTTAACTTAAATTCTGGACTTCAGTAAACTTGCTTCACTGTACTCTTCGTCTCCGACTGATCCTTATGTTCTGGTGAACTTAAATCCGGTGAAAGAAGGCGCAGGAATTAATAAATTGGAGTCAGATTTGACATCCTTAGGGCCTTATTTTAGACATAATTCCAATACAATTGTCAAAACTTCTAGCGAGACTTTGTCATTTTGTTGTTGCCAGCAACGAAGATGTATCTAGCTCTGCTAGCAAGAAGACGAAGAGGAGTAGCTATAGGAAGAACAGTTTTGGGAATTCCAATACACACAATATTAGCATTTCCTCCATTTTTCCCTCCGTGTCTGGCTGGCTGCCTCGTTTCTATTGGCCACGCGGGTATTCGTCACAGCGTGTTGCGCCCAAAGTTCAACCCCAAGTGAGCGTTAGCTCGGTGCAATCAAAAGCTGTCGTGGCGCAAGCCTTTGGAAATAATGGGTTTCGGAGAGCAGTGGTCAAGATACATAAACACTCTGGATGTCAAGAGGCCTAGAAGAGCTGCTCCTCAGCCTGTATACACCCTGAACTTAACAATTATCTAATAGGAGTCCTCGGTTATCTTCACTTATTTCAACACTTAAACTTTGAAACTAGGTGTAGATGGCATTCATGGAAAGCTCGACTAAGGTCTTGCTACAAAAACTAAAACTACAGCATTGTGAAGTTTAAAGTATGTCAGCGTACATATTTCATCATTTCGTGTCTGAACTGTCGAGAACAGGGACTCAGGAGGTGAGTACGCAAAGAACTACGTGTTCAAAAACCACCCAGAAACTGGAGGATCAAACCTTTAACAGAGCACAGAAACAGGCTTGGACATACCTGCTGATGTGTAGCATCTCTTTTGGGGCATGATGTGGGAGAAAGTGTAGTTCGTGGGGTCGACAACCATCACTGTTGCAATAGCAATGCAACTCTTAGTTCATATACGGCTTGGGTATAAGTTGCCCGGGCCTGTATTTATGTGCAGCTGTCTTTACTCACAGCAGAGTAGCACTGAGTCTGTCCTGACTGAGCAAAGCGCTCGGTCAGAGAGAACATGCAGCGTCTGGAAATCAGCCTTTATGAAAGAGCTGCTGATTCAGGCCGGGCCGCCGTGATTTGCAGCCTAGCTTCATTTGCAAAAATCATGACCGGGGCAATACGGCCGACAGGCTGCATACTGTGTGTGTGTGTGTGTGTGTGTGTGTGTGTGTGTAGATGACAGACAGGCGAAAGGGAAAACGAGGCAGAATTATGGCCACTAGCAGGAGCTCAGTGACACAGAAACACTCAGATATAATGAAGAAAGTGCAAAACGAAGGAAATACCAGTCAGCAGTTTGTAATCGGACTCCAATATGACACGACTCAAGTGAGGTTTGAGTTTCTGCTAAATGAAGGACAACTTTTTCAGAATCATTTCCCATGTATGGAAACATTTAAACCAGGACTGGACCTTTCGGGGTAATTTTGGCTTTTTTTCAACCTCAACCCTATTTTAACAAAACAAATTCTCTGTAGGGATCCTTTCCATAATGTAGGAAGACACTTAGAATAATATTCTGAGCCTGACAGTGGCAAAAACAGAACTTTTAGTGGATGTAAATTAAAGCAATTGCCCATTGACATTACATCACAGCTTGTTTCTTGTTTCATAGCAACATTCATTAATCTTCACCAGACTCCATGTAAATAATCAGTACTTTTAGCGTGTATAGAGCCAGCCATGACCTCCTCTCTTTACTGTTTATTTTCTGCTCTCAGATTTCTCTCCCAGGGGTTCAGACAACATGATTTCAGGTTCTCAGCTTCTGTAAGGTCAAATATCAACTATTCAGCATTCGTTATGTGTCTTCCGTTTGTTGGTGTCGGGGGTCACTACAAGTCGAGCCTTTGTGGAGGCTTTATTATCACTGCAGGTGGATCAGGAAGAGTTCTCCGACCTTTTGAAGTTTCCTCTCGGCTGCCGCTATCAGCCAACTCGTCAGCTCGGAACAAAAGGCGGGATTAACCCCGGCTCAGTTTCTCTGTGTTAAATATCCATCAAAGGCTCTCTCACATGCCGCTGCCGCACTTTCCCTCTGAACTCTCAAAAGGCTTCTCGGTTCAGCAAACTAAACACTTATTTTTTTCCCTGCCCCACATGTCGGCATCGTACTCCTCCGTGTCATCTGAGCGTTTGAGCCACACAAAATGCATAAAACATCCTCAAAACAAAGATGTGTTTTTTGGCTTTGGACGTTTTTGACATTCACGTGGGAGTTTCAAAAGAGAAAACAGGAAACTATGAAAGAAGTCGAGGTGAACAAACACGGTCTGATTTTTGAATTAAACACGGTTAAAAGTTTGCAGAGTTTCTGCAGCAAAAATTGCAGTTGACTGTCACTGCCAGGAGACGTTTGAGTCCACTGGGACAGGAGAGGAAAATAAAGTACAGGCTGGGAATGAAAAACATGAAACGCAAATGAAAAGAGACTTTTTTTCAAAACTTGACAGGTCTGCTAAGCAGTCGTGATTGCAAAACTGCGATTAGATCGTCGCTGTTCGGGTGAGAGTCTTATCAAGGTATATCAAAAACAAATAAAATTAGGTTTCTTTTTGATTATTTTTTGGGCATTTAGGTCTTATTTTGATAGGACAGCTGAAGACATGAAAGGGGAGAGAGAGAGGGGAATGACATGCAGCAAAGGGCCTCAGGGCGGGGTCAAACCTGCGGCCACTGCATCGCGAAGTAAACCTCTACATATGGGCGTGCGCTCTACCAACTGTGCAACCCCAGCACCCATGAAATTAGGTTTCTAACACAGAATCAGAAGAAAAACATGATATACATCCAGTCTTGTATAATATAGTAGTTAAAAGCAATACTTGAGTAAAATTACACGTATCTTACCAGAAAATTACTTTGGTAGAAGTTAAAGCATAACTCTCGCCAAAATGCAACCTAGGGTCTTTTTGTGAATGTACCCGAGTCAAACTTTAGTTTAAAAGAATATTTAGGACGGAATCGCCACTTTTAAGATTGACCGTATTCTCGTTTTTCGGTCAAATGGCCTTTTGAATGGGAGAGCTAGGAGCCCTTGTTTGTATGTATGTATGTATGTATGTATGTATGTATGTATGTATGTATGTATGTATGTATGTATATTTTTAAAACACTAAGAAGACTCGACACAACATGAGACTTTGCTCCAAGTATCACCGGGGCTCTACACCTTAACAAAAGCATTGACAACATTGTTTGTGTACACAGAGTTCACTAAAAAGAAAGGTTTTGAGCAACTCACGTTAGCTGTTGTTCTTCCGGTCTCCGTTTATCGAGCCAGTCAAAAATAGTCGAGGGAGGACAGTAAAGATGGAAAGCTCCTAAAGCTTAGTTCCATATAAATGCACGGATAATTCGTTGTTTTGTCGTTAGTGAAACACAATATTGACCTTGTAATGACATTTCCTCCTATGGAGTCCATTCATTCGCATTCAGAGATCGCCTATTTTTGACTGGGAAAATGACGGATAGCGTAAACAACAACTGCTGACGTGAGTTGCTCAAAACCTTTTAGTAAACTTGTCAGCGATTGGTCACAAGAGGGGGGCGCGGCACCTCCGGAACGCAACACAGACGCGCCTAGTGGAAAATAAAATAAATGTATTTCATTATTAGAAGTCAAAGTAAAAAAGAACTTTGATAAACTTTATCGTGTTTATTCTTCATTAAAGTGAAGGGATCCACACCGTCTTACACATCAAACTCGAGTCTGACATCAACAAAGAGAAAAACAGAGACATAATTTTCATTTTCATTGTGAGCAAGAATCTTTCACTCCAACGTAGGAAAACATTTCGCGCAAGTAACGAAGATGCTGAGGGGAAATGTATCGTGAGTAAAAGTCAAAGTTTCCAAGAGGTTTATATCATGCACACAGAAGTATGGACCCAATTCAGGTACGTAGAATGCCAGAAGTTTATTAACAGACTGAATAAACTTACAAGCACAGTGTCCAAATCGGCAGGCAAAAAAAGGGAAAATCCAAAATACAGGCAGTGGTCACAATCCAGGGAAACAAGAAAAACTCAGCATGCAGGACAATAGGGAAACGCTTGAAGGCTGAACACAAAGGAAGCAGCCGATCTCTCACTGGGGTAAGGGGAAGACTGAACTTAAATACATAAGACAGGGGAGAAAATGAGACACAGGTGCAACACATTAGGGCGGGGACATGTAATCACAACGGCGGGAAAAATGACCAACAGGAAGTAAAACAAGAAACACTAAGGGGAACAGAAACCTTCAAAATAAAACCGGAAATGGAAAAAACAACCAAAATGAGAACCAAACTAAAAACAATAACTTGACATAGGAGCGGGCATGACAGTTTAAATAACAAAGTAAAGAACAGATACGTGAAAATTCAAAGTACAGTACCAAAGTATTTGTACGTTGTTACATTACAACACTGCATACTTCAAATAACATTTACTCTTCAGTATATTAATGTTTTTATCTGTTGTGAAAGGTGCTGTAGGTAGGATTGTGAAGATCCAGGACTTAGCCAAAAAAATTTGAACATTGACAACTTCTCAGTCCCTCCCCCCCCTTTCTGCTAAAGCCCAAAACGGTCACCTAAGCCCCTCCCCCCACAAGGGAGAATGAATGTGTGTGCATGAGCAGTGATTGACACGCAGTTAGACACTCCCCCTGGGCCTGATTGGTGCATCTGAACAGTTAGACACGCCCCCTGGCCCTGATTGGTGCATCTGAACAGGGAGCTGTGGATTTTTGCAAATCTCACTACAGGCTGTAGGTGGAGCCAGAGGAGTTGGATTTATTATTTTTAATGACCAGCTTCATGTAGTTCTACTGGAACATAGGGTCAGTTTCAGCAAATATGACAGAAAGTTAGTTTTATAAGGCTTACCTACTGCACCTTTAATGTAAAAAAAATAAGGGTCATACATTTTAAGATGCACTAAAGATAAAGTATTTCTGTTTTAAAGCCCATGTTGCAGGGTTTATTTTCTAATGAATTTGTGCAATTTGCTTGTTGGTAATAAACATTTAAACTGTTACCCAACAACATCAAATACAATGGATATCACAAAACGGAATAAAATACGAAAAAGTAGTACTATTTTACAGCGGTTTGCAATGATTCTCTTTTCCCCCACAATGCATTGCATTACGTCACGTTGGGGAGACGACAGACGAAAGCCCCGTCTGTCTATGGTCTCGGTCTGTGCCACTGGTCTCTGTTCACTGTCTATGGTCTCGGTCTGTGCCACTGGTCTCTGTTCACTGTCTATGGTCTCGGTCTGTGCCACAGGTGTTGCAAAATATGGCTTTTGGTCTCGACCGATGTGTCTTTATTATGTGTATAATAATATTGGAGGGAAAGTGAAACACAGCTTGGACGGGGATGCTGTTCGGCTTTTCACAAGTTTAGACAGCTAGCTATGCCGACGTTTGCTAATGTTAGCGCAACAGCGTTAGCCTAGACTGCTAGCTAAGTAAATATTACGACTGCCTTCGGAGTTTCCTATATCTGCGTCCACGTTGTCAACATAAGACATGTTGCGTTAGTGCTCCTTTTGTACCATCATTTTATTGAATGAAATGTTAAGCTTCGCTCCTACGAAATGGGTGGGTTTTTGTTAGCTACATACAAAGCTAACTGGCTATAGTTAGCCTGTATGCTAGCGGAATTAGCTAACGTTGCATAACCAGCCAGCAACTTCGGCAATCAGCAGTAGTTTCGGTAAGCTAACCACGACAGTATTGTCGCCCACAATCAACCTCTCCTGCTAAAAGCAGTCAATCTGCAGTGATGATTGAAATAGAGATGCTTGTGGATGTGTTAGTTGTCGTGGTTAGCTCGCCGGAATTACTGCCGAAGCTGCTGGCTGGCTACGCAACATTAGCTAATTCCGCTAGCACAGGCTAACTATAGCCAGTTAACTTTGTGTGTAACGTAGCTAACAAAAACCCACCCATCTCGTGGGAGCGAAGCTTAACATTTCATTCAATACAATTATGGTACAAAAGGAGCACTAACGCCACATGTCTTATGTTGACAACGTGGACGCAGATAGAGGAAACAACGAAGGCAGTCGTAATATTTGCCTAGCCGTCTAAGCTAACGCTGTTGCGCTAACATTAGCAAAACGTTGGCGTAGCTTTAGCTAGCTGTCTAAACTTGTGAAAAGCCGAACAGCATCCCCATCCAAGTAATAAATAAACACTAGGCAAATATGTTGTTACTGGAGCTAGTGGGGTCCATCAAAACGTGAGATATCTAATCGAAAATGTGTTTACAACGTCGGGGGATTTCACAGGTGGGACTGACTGGCAAGTTAGCCCATAGCTAACATGATGCCTTCTATTTCTAGATCTAGCTAGATTACCAGTACTTATCTGAACTAGTTAACGACATGATCACTGTCACTAAATATAAAGAAAACATTGACTTTCACTCGGTGCTATTCACTGACAGTAAAAACACCTCTTCCTCCTCTTCCTCATCCCAGTCAGTCACCATAGTTCTAGTACTAGGCTGATACACAGTCACCATAGTTCTAGTACTAGGCTGAGGCACGTCTCCCCAACGTGACGTCGGTAAAACGGTAAAAACTGGCTTTTAACACTATTTGGTGACATCTTTAACAATGATATACATATGTTGAGTGCTTTATGTACCCATTAATCAACAGTGGTGGTTAACCTGCAACATGGGCTTTAAATTTTAACAACTTATGTACTTTTTTAATACTTTATTCAGCCTCTGTGTGAGCTAAATAATGACGACAATAATGGTCACAAACTTAACTTTTAATAAACCTTTTGTAAAAAGGTTAAAAACTTTGGCGAACAACGAAAAGTTACAAATAAACAGAATATAATAAACTCACACACAAGAAAAACAAGAAAATAAGCAAAACCAAAAGAGCCCAAAGTGCACCTCACATCTGAATTAAAAAACTAATAGCTACTCAAGAAAAAAAAACAAAAAGCAAGAAAAATAGGTGTTGTTGAACCGCTGGCTGGTGAGAAACATCGTCGGCAGCGTACGCTAATTACTGGGGCTACCTGCTAAAACTGTAATTTTCAGAGGTGATCAGAACTCTTTTAATCAGCAGTGCATACATAATGCTGCTGCAATAACGCGGCGCTGCGATGAGACTTTAATAATAACAATAATGAAATATATCTGAACACAGCGGCTGCTGGAGTGAATCATTTGTTAATTTTCATGAATAACTTATCTCTTCATGCATTAAAAACACTCTTAATGAGGAAATCACTCTTTGTTCTTTCATTTTCGGGATAATGTGTGTGTGTGTGTGTGTGTGTGTGTGTGTGTGTGTGTGTGTGTGTGTGTGTGTGTGTGCGTGCGTGCGTGCGTGTGAATGAAGCTGAGGTTCAGCGATTCAGTGGTTCATTATTTTTTTAGCCAATTTTCTCGTTTAATACACCTAAACACACATATAAACTCTGATGTACACACTGCCAGACACAATGCAGTTGTAGTAGTATTTAGAGATGGTCCGATACCATTCTGATACCTGACTTTGCGTATCGGCCAATACTGAGTATGAATCTGATAACAGCTTTTCATATATTTTATTGTTTTAACAGCTTTATACCACTATCTCTGTTTGGATGTGATATGATTGCTATCGTTTGAAACATAAACAAACACAAACAATGAACAAAGCCAGAGAACTTTCTTTTATTATCCAGTTTGACATCGAGTCATAATGGAAAAAGAACATAAATAAACTACTTTAAAGTAGATTTTCTTCTGGGCTACATTACGTGGTATCGGATAGGGACCGTGCCTATGGTCCCACAGCCCTGTGGTCCCTCAGCCCTATGGTCCCACAGCCCTGTGGTCCCACAGCCCTATGGTCCCACAGCCCTGTGGTCCCACAGCCCTATGTTCCTACAGCCCTATGTTCCCACAGCCCTATGTTCGCACAGCCCTATGTTCCTACAGCCCTATGTTCTCACAGCCCTATGTTCCTACAGCCCTATGTTCGCACAGCCCTATGTTCCTACAGCCCTATGTTCCTACAGCCCTATGTTCCCACAGCCCTATGTTCCCACAGCCCTATGTTCCTACAGCCCTATGTTCCTACAGCCCTATGTTCCCACAGCCCTATGTTCCCACAGCCCTATGTTCTCACAGCCCTATGTTCCTACAGCCCTATTTTCCCACAGCCCTATGTTCCTACAGCCCTATGTTCTCACAGCCCTATGTTCCTACAGCCCTATTTTCCCACAGCCCTATGTTCCTACAGCCCTATGTTCTCACAGCCCTATGTTCCTACAGCCCTATTTTCCCACAGCCCTATGTTCGCACAGCCCTATGTTCCTACAGCCCTATGTTCCCACAGCCCTATGTTCCCACAGCCCTATGTTCTCACAGCCCTATGTTCCTACAGCCCTATTTTCCCACAGCCCTATGTTCCTACAGCCCTATGTTCTCACAGCCCTATGTTCCTACAGCCCTATTTTCCCACAGCCCTATGTTCCTACAGCCCTATGTTCTCACAGCCCTATGTTCCTACAGCCCTATTTTCCCACAGCCCTATGTTCGCACAGCCCTATGTTCCTAGGCAAGGCAAGGCAAGGCAGCTTTATTTGTATAGCACATTTCAGCAACAGGGCAATTCAAAGTGCTTTACATGAAGACAGAATAAAAAATTTAAAACAGTTAAAATACAAGAATAAAAGTTACAGTGCAGTATAAGAAATGAAACATTAAAGAGCAATTAAAACAGTTAAATATATAAAAGCAGATCAAATATGAATTTCTCTTTATATGCTTATATAGATTGTTATACAGTGTCAACAATGCAACTTCAGTCTTTGTTTGTACTTAGTGTTCCATTTTTACCAATATGACAAACATCTCAAGCAGTCCGGTCCATATTTTTCCAACCATCTCACCCACAATGGGCCCAGATGCTTCGCACGGCTTTGAGCTTTCATTACTCATAATAACAGAAGCTAGTATACTTTTTCCTTACAATGTGATCGTCACCACAAGGCTCCGTTCTTTTTTTCGGCAAACCTTGTAAAAACCCGATACAGCCCTGCAGACAAAAACCTTTCAGTAGTCAAGAACTTGTTCTTAAACTATCTTATTTCCTTCTGCAGTCTGTCTCTAAATAGACAGGGACCCCCTTGGAGTATGTTAGTCTATTTGTATTTAGGCCTTCTGTCTAATTTTAGTTAGTTTTCTTCTTCTAACTCTTGATCAGCCCGACGTCTTCTGTTATTCCCTTGCCATGCTGTGTCAGAGAATTAATCAGATATATGCCCGTTTCTGTAAGAGAATGTCACTTGTAATATAACAAATGAACAGTTATTTAAAGAAAGGCAACATCAATAGATAGGTCTTCAGCCTTGATTTAAAAGAACTGAGAGTTGCGGCAGACCTGCAGTTTTCTGGGAGTTTGTTCCAGATATGTGGAGCATAGAAACTAAACGCTGCTTCCCCCTGTTTAGTTCTGACTCTAGGGACAACAAGCAGACCTGTCCCAGACCACCTGAGAGGTCTGGGTGGGTCATACTGTACTAGCAGATCAGAAATGTATTTAGGCCCTAAACCGTTTAGTGATTTATAAACCAACAAAAGTATTTTGAAATCAATTCTTTGAGGCACTGGAAGCCAGTGTAGAGACTTCAGTACTGGAGTGATGTGATCCACTTTCTTGGTCTTAGTGAGGACTCGAGCAGCAGCGTTCTGAATCAGCTGCAGCTGTCTGATTGATTTTTTAGGGAGACCTGTGAAGACTCCGTTACAGTAGTCTAGTCTACTGAAGATAAAAGCATGGATAAGTTTTTCCAAGTCCTGCTGAGACATAAGTCCTTTAACCCTTGATATATTTTTAAGGTGGTAATAGGCTGACTTTGTAATTGTCTTAATGTGGCTGTTAAAATTCAGGTCTGAGTCCATGACTACACCAAGATTTCTGGCTTTGTCTGTTGTTTTTAACATTATCGTTTGAAGCTGAGTGCTGACTTTTAATCGTTCCTCTTTTGCTCCAAAAACAACCACCTCAGTTTTTTCTTCATTTAATTTAAGAAAGTTCTGGCACATCCAGTCGTTAATTTTCTCAATGCACTTAGTCAGTTGTTGTATTGGACTATATTCTCCTGGCGATAAGGTTATATAAAGTTGTGTGTCATCCGCATAACTATGGTAGCTTATTTTGTTGTTTTCCATAATTTGAGCCAGTGGAAGCATGTAGATGTTAAACAGGAGAGGCCCCAGAACTGAGCCTTGGGGAACTCCGCACGTCATATTTGTATGCTCAGATGTATAATTCCCTATAGACACAAAGTAGTCCCTATTCTTTAAATAAGACTCAAACCACTTTAGTACTGAGCCAGAAATGCCAACCCAGTTTTCCAATCGGTCTAGTAATATGTCATGGTCGACCGTATCAAATGCAGCACTGAGATCAAGTAGTACCAAGACTGAAATTTTGCCACTATCTGTGTTTAAGTGGATGTCATTAAAGACTTTAACAAGAGCTGTCTCAGTGCTGTGGTGTGGTCGAAAACCCGACTGGAAGGCATCAAAACTGTTGTTTAGTGACAAGAAAAGGGTCAGTTGTTGAGAAACTGTTTTTTCAATGATTTTACTTAAAAATGGAAGGTTTGATATCGGCCTATAGTTGCTCATTAATGACGTGTCTAGATTGTTCTTTTTTAAGAGTGGCTTAATGACTGCAGTTTTCAGGGCCTGTGGGAAGATACCTGAGAGAAGAGACGTGTTTACAATCTGTAGAAGATCTGGAGCCAAACAATTTGCAACATTTTTGAAAAGGCCCGTTGGTAGAATATAAAAGGCAGCAGGAGGAGGTTTTCAGATGTTGTATAATGTCCTCCAGGTTTTTACGGTTAATCATATGAAATTGGGTCATATTGGAATCTGTTTTGCCTGGACACTGTGACAACACATACCCTGTACTCGATATGGAAGCACTGACTGTTTGTCTAATTTTCTGAATTTTGTCATTGAAGAAGGTGGCAAAATCATTGCAGGCCTTGGTGGATAAAAGTTCAGATGCTACTGGTACTGGAGGGTTTGTTAACCTATCGACAGTAGCAAACAAAGCACGTGAATTATTATTGTTTTTGGCAATAATGTCCGAGAAGAAGGACCGCCTTGCATTCCTTAGTTCCAAATTATAAATGCGAAGTCTCTCTTTAAAAGTGTTGTAGTGGACCTGGAGATTAGTTTTTCGCCACCTGCGTTCTGCTTTTCGACACTCTCTTTTTTCTGTTCTGTATGGCATTTCTCCATGGAGATCTTTTCTTATCAGAGACAGTTTTTACCTTAATGGGAGCAATGGCATCAATAACATTTGTAATTTTACAATTGAAATTGTCTACAAGCTCAGTGACTGAGACCCCTGAGAGGGTGGGTGTGGACGAGAAAAGCTGACTGAATGTTTCACTGGTGTTGTCAGTGATATACCGTTTTCTTATTAACTTTGTTTGGACACTTTTTTGCACAGAGATAGTGCCATTAAAGAAAACACAGGAATGATCAGAGAGAGCAGCATCAGTCACCACAACCTTGGAAATGTTCAAACCCTTCGAGATAATCAAGTCCAGAGTGTGCCCCTTGTTGTGTGTGGGCTCCGTCACATGCTGAGTCAGTCCATAGTTCTCAAAAATACAACACAGTTCTTTGGTCCCTCTATCCTGGGGGTTGTCAACATGAATGTTGAAATCACCAGCAATAACTACACAGTCAAAGTTAATACAGATTAAAGACAGCAGTCCACTAAAGTCGTCAAAGAAGGATGCACAGTATTTAGGTGGCCTGTAGATAATTAGAAATAAAGGTCGAGAGGGGGACCTTAGCTGAAGAGCCACATATTCAAAAGAAGCAAAGTTTCCATAAGCTATTTGAGTACATTGGAACGAGTCGTTAAACAAAATGGCGACTCCACCTCCTTTCTTATTCGCTCTATTCTCACTCATAAAACTGAAGTTAGGGGGAGCTGACTCAATGAGAACAGCATCACTGTTGTTATGGTCTAACCAGGTTTCAGTTAAAAACATAAAATCAAGATTGTGTTTAATAATAAAATCATTGATTAAAAATGATTTACCCGCCAAAGACCTGACGTTTAGTAAGGCTAGTGTTAGTGTGTTAAAATAGTTATCTGTCTCGTTTTTTGGGACAGGCTGTGGCTGACGAGGAATGGATGCTAAATTTGCTAAGTTGGCAGTTAAGTGCTTCTTTTTCTTACTTAGCGGAGTCACCATTCTTTTTCTATTACCTATCACAACATAGATTGACGAAGAATTGAATACACAGGGCCCAGGCTTGTCCTGGAAAGAGTCATGAGTGCCACTAGGCGTGCAGCCTGGGCCCAGCACATATCAGTTAAAGCTTGTTGCATTCTGTACACAAGCATACTTATCAGTCTGTTGAGAAGGAGTTAGCTGCCGTCCTGGAGGGGGCAGAGGTGCCTGACGTTTTACTTTCAGTGGTTGATGCTGGGGGCGAGTGATGGGAGAAGGTAGTGGGGTAAACTTGGTTCCAGCATCTACCAGCTGCTCCATCCGGTCAGTAAACCCCAACATGTGGCAGGGGGACACAGGGGAAAGGGTGAATGGGGAGAGCGATGGATCCTCAAAGGCGTCGGTGTTGGTACGGGGGTTTGAGGAGTGTTGGACGGGTGAAGGGGGTTGAGATTTCTCGTCTCCGCTCTGAGGTCCTCCATGGTCAAATCTTTGCTCAGGTGGGGGCTGTGGTGGATCACTGCCGCACTTTGTTGTGTCTTCCTCCTGTTTTGTTTGCGTTGATTTATCTTGTCCTGTGTCCTTGGCCGAGGGAGCAGATGTGTGGTGCAGAAAGTAAAGTAGGCTAGAGGTGAACAGCTTTACTCCTGGCTTGTTAAGGAAAAGTCCATCTGCTTTAAAAAGATGTCTGCGGTCCCAAAAAATGTTAAAATTGTCAATGAACCGCAGAGAGTGGACGGTACATGCAGTTGAAAGCCATTTGTTCAGTGCCAACAGTCTGCTGAATCTCTCAGCTCCTATTCTGACTGGTGGTATAGGGCCACTGATAAACACCTTCGCGTTTAGGGAGCTAACTGTGTTCAGCAGATTCATGAAGTCACGATTCAGCACTTCAGACTGTTGCTTTACAACATCATGTGACCCTATATGCAGTATAATGTTTTTCACAGTTGGGTGTGCTGCCATGATATCCGGGATTCTTTGGGCTAAGTCAGACACCATGTCTTTGGGAAAACAGAGAATTTTGGTGTTTTTACTGCTTTTTATGTCTTTTACAGCAGAGTCACCCACAATCAGAATTTGGTGCCCAGTCGTTAGCTTTCCCTGTAGCTTTTTACTTTTTGAATTGCTCTCAGTCCTTACCCTGCTGTGTGACGATGACACGCAATCCAGGTCATGTCCAGGGTCCTGCAGCAGAGGAGCAAATCTGTTATCCAGTTGCACACTCAGTTGTTGGGGAGGCATTTTGTTGCTAATTCTCCCTTTTGCAGCTGTCCACGGCTGTGTCCTACTGAGTACAGGGGTAGAAGAGGCGCTCTGCCTGGATGGTAATGCAGGCCAGCCGTTCATATCACAAATCTCAGGGCGCTGTGCTCTGCCCGTTAGTCGTCCTTTCCAGGAAAAGGATTTACTCTTAGGCTTTGCACCAAAAGAGTTCCAGGGAGGACTATCACTTGTTGATTTGTTACTTATTCCACAGCCCTCCTGTTTGTCCGTAGTCTTGCTGGTGCTAGTTAGCCGTGTGTTGGCATGCTTCTGTCCATTGTTTTGGGTCAATGGTAAAGTGGTGTCATTCCCACATGATCCGTTCACTTCCAGGTTTACTTCTAACCGTTGAAGTTTGGTTTCCAGAATAACAATCTTCTGAAGGAGTTTGTAGTAGTCCTCCATGGAGAAGGGAGGCATCTTGCTGCTAATTAGCTTTAGCTACAATCACTTTAGGACAGGCTTGAGCTATTGGTAGGCCACGCTCACGCAGAAAAATGTTGAAATATGGCAAAAGTCTACTATGTCTACAAAAAATGTATAGTCCAGTGATTTATAAGTATCCAAGAGCCGCTGCTCATAGTTTTCTCTCAGAGGAAAAGTAAGATTATCAGCAGAAATATGCAAGCAAAGGCAGGAGCAAGTAGCAAAGCGTCTGCACTGTAAGAAGCAGGAAGTGACACAGACTCTATGTCTCAGACTCTATGTCCTACAGCCCTATGTTCCTACAGCCCAATGTTCGCACAGCCCTATGTTCGCACAGCCCTATGTTCCCACAGTTCCCTCTTTTCTCCAAAATTAGGCACTATGTTCCCACATTTCCTTTTTCATAAATTTGTATCAGATGTTATCCCCCTAACCCCTAACCCTAAAAAATCGTGTGGCAGGATAGGGCTTAAATTGACGGGAAATGTAGGAACACAAGACCTAATTTTGAAAATATCCTAGAAATGTGAGAACATAGGGCCTAATTTTAAGAAAAATCTTAGAAATGTGGGAACATAGGGCTGTGGGAACATAGGGCTGACCCCATCGGATTGGTGCATAAACTCCAGTACTTGCCGATACTGATGCTAGCATTTTAGGCATCATCATAGGCTTTTCCGATTCTGGTATCATATCGGAACGTCTCTAGTAGTATTTCAGAATTTGTCGGCTTTCGGTGCCAAAATGAAACCCTGCTGTCAAAATCAATATAGTCTCGCTTTGCCAGACCTTCCTTCACAGCACCGCGGAAGAGGGTCTGGCGAGTCCACACAGCATTCTGGGACTACTTAAGTTATGTACGTAAGTTAAAATTTGGATTCACACAGGACATGAACAGCGATTTCTAGGGTTAAAGTCCTGTGTTTGTTTGAACTATTCATCTACCCTGACCACCTCCGTGCACCGACTTTGAAAATGCACTTTGATTAGAAAACGTTATTTTCTATATTTTTCAACTGGCTGCCCACCAAGAGCCAGGTTCCTACCGAGGTTTCTGTCTGTTAAAGGTCCAATGTGTAGGAATTTCTCCCATCTAGCGTTGAGATCATATATCGCAATCAACTCTCGCGCCATGAAGTTCAAAGTACGTATTACAGCTACGGTAGCCTTCACGCTTCAAAAAGCCGGTCTCTTGCTCTTTTCAATATCCTTTTTTCTGGGCAAAGAAGAAGACTCCTGGTCCTAAAATTTGGATTTTGAATATGTGTGGTCCTCCATGTTTCCTTCTTCAAACTTGCCGGGGCCGGAGCAGGATGTCCTGTATGTCCCTTACCGGCTATCGTATTTCTAGATGGAGCATGAATATGGAGCGTCTACCCCAGTTCATGCAAATGCAAATGTTAAATTTCAAGCCAATAGGAATACTTGGAATTGATGGTGGAGGTAAATATTCAGGAAAAAGTTTGTGAACGGGCAACACAGATTTTGATAATGAACAACTAAACACGTTACACACTGGACCTTTTAAAGTTTTTCCTCGCCACTGCCTCACCAAATGCTTGCTCTTGGGGTAACTGTTGATGAACAAATGATATATCCAGCTACAATAAAGCCTGAAAGTCGGAAGTTAGACAGAAGTACAGAAAGTCGTTTCTATGCAGATTGGTGCTGCACAATTAATCGCAATTTTATCGAAATCGCAATATTGACTAGTTCAATAAATATCCAAATCACAGTGGGGGTGCAATATTTGTTAAAGGCAAAATATGTGTCAGACCATTGTATTAAGTATTGTGGTGCTGCAGAGATGTCACAGCCTACAAATCGTATCCTACAGACTAAAGGAAAACTGTCTTGGTACAGACACTCGCAAAAATCACACTATAATCATTTTAATGTTTTTTCCAATGAAAATAAGTGATCATCCCCTCCAATATCTTGAATCATATTGCAATCGCAGTGTTGGTCAAAATAATCTCAATTAGATTGTTTCTTCATATCGTGCAGCCCTAATGAAGATGATACACTGCCTTGTCTCATCGCATTGGTGTAAACTGGCAGGTTTCAGAGCGTTGCAGATCGGCGAGTTGCAAGTAGGGCTGGCCAATATATCGATATTATATCAACATTGATTATGAGGCTGGATATCATCTTAAATTTTGGTGGTGTGTTGTCTTTTCCTGGTTTTAAAGGCTGCCTTACAGTAAAGTAATGTAAGTTTCTTAACTTACCATACTTAGTAGCTGTTTCATTGTTTGCCTTTACCCACTTAAGTCATTGTATCCACATTATTGGTGATTATTTATCAAACCTCTCATTGTGTTTATTTTTGATATTTTGTGAAAGCACCAATAGTCAACGCTACAATATCGCCATCGATGTATTTGGTCATACATATCGTGATATTTGATTTTCTCCATATCGTCCAGCTCTACTTGCAAGTAGTTGCAAGTTTCAAGTCGTCTCATTGCCAATCTTTGGTCTGAACTGGGCTTAAGGAGACTCTTGCTGTCCTTTTGGATTCAAATGTTTGAATGATAAAAAAGTTAAAGATCTGCATCTGCACCCTTTTTTTTTTTTAAATGCAATGCAGTCTACCTGAGGGATCAGTTGTCATCATCACTGACCAATGGGAGGCTTCATCCTGAGAAACCTTGAGCACGCCGCCATTGGCCTCCCCACTTTCCCCTCTGATTTCTGAAATATGACGGCCCATTTCATATTAATCTGCCATTGCAGGAAGCTGCAAGAAGCAGGTGAGATGGGAGGTCCGGGGGAATAAACTTTAATTATACATGCCGGTGTCAGGGATACAGAGCGGGGAGTGGACGGAGTGATTGATTCGGCGTCAACGGGGGGGGGGGGGGGTAGTGATGGGGGGTATCGTGGCTACGAGCATCGGGTCCTTCATCACCTGAGAGGCAGCCAGCATTAAGGCAGCTGTCAGGGACTTTGATTTAGAGTGGGAATTACAACACATACACACATGCTGGCATAACACGCAGTCTCACACAATACCTCCAGCTCGCATAATATACAGTATGTGATACACACACACACTCTAACACACACGCTGTGGTTGTCCCCGCAGGCGGATGCTGCAGCAGCTCTTTGACGTGACACCACATGAATAATTTGTGCGCGGCGGTTCAGGCTGGAGGTAAAACAGAAACACAAGGCTGAAAAATCCCACGCTTCATAAACACACCTCATGTAATGCTGATGGCGCCGTGAAGAAAAGAGAGCGGCCCCAACACTTCACCTGCAGGCTGAGACGAGCGGAAAAAAAACCTGAAACACATCAAGCAAGAAAAAATGCAAACTGCTCAAATCTGAGCCCAGCAGCTGTGGAAATGATAAAAGACCAAAGCAGCTGAAAGCAGAGCGAGCAAACTGTCAAACTGCTGGACGTTTTGACTGCCTGTCTCTCATTGGACACACCTGCTTCAGGAAAATGCTGTGTCAAGACATATTCCCTGATTAATTATACAGATCCAGCAGAATCTGCAGATCATAGCCAGACCTATCTACACAGCACTGTGGAGTAAGGTCTGGCTACACCAGAGATGCATTCTGGGATAGGCGAAAAAAACGGGGTTGTAATGTTGGTATGGGTTGTTTACATTTCTTTAAACCAATCACAATGATCGTGGGTGGCGGTAAGCTCCAGACGCAGCGACGGTGGCTCTGCTAAATAGTCTCTGGAAGGAACTTGTTTTGGTGGAACATTTGCACCAAAAGAAAACACCACAATTTTTGCCTTTAATTTTGGATAGGACAGCCAGGGGAGAGAGAGGGGGAAGACTGTCACAGGTCGGATTCGAACCCTGGACCTCTGCGTTGAGGCATAAACCACTCAGTATACAGTTTGTGCGCCTGCTCTACCACTGAACCAACCCGGCCACACGCCACTTACAATATTAAATGAAGTTAACTGTTGACACACGACAGTAACGTGAGTTCTTTCAATTAGCTGGATAATGGTAAGAATATCAGAGTACCCGCCTTCAAGGAAGTTAACACTTGTCAATGGAGAGAGGCCAGACTCTCTGGACCAATGAAATGGACCAGAGTCTGGTAGGACCAGGCTAATGTACCAGAGTCTGGTAGGACCAGGCTAGTGTACCAGAGTCTGGTAGGACCAGGCTAATGTACCAGAGTCTGGTAGGACCAGGCTAGTGGACCAGAGTCTGGTAGGACCAGGCTAATGTACCAGAGTCTAGTAGGACCAGAGTCTGGTAGGACCAGGCTAGTGTACCAGAGTCTGGTAGGACCAGGCTAGTGGACCAGAGTCTGGTAGGACCAGGCTAATGTACCATAGTCTAGTAGGACCAGAGTCTGGTAGGACCAGGCTAGTGTACCAGAGTCTGGTAGGACCAGGCTAATGTACCAGAGTCTGGTAGGACCAGGCTAGTGTACCAGAGTCTGGTAGGACCAGGCTAATGTACCAGAGTCTGGTAGGACCAGGCAAATGGACCAGAGTCTGGTAGGACCAGGCTAATGTACCAGAGTCTGGTAGGACCAGGCAAATGGACCAGAGTCTGGTAGGACCAGGCTAATGTACCAGAGTCTGGTAGGACCAGGCTACTGTACCATAGTCTAGTAGGACCAGAGTCTGGTAGGACCAGGCTAATGGACCAGAGTCTGGTAGGACCAGGCTAATGTACCATAGTCTAGTAGGACCAGAGTCTGGTAGGACCAGGCTAATGGACCAGAGTCTGGTAGGACCAGGCTACTGTACCAGAGTCTGTTAGGACCAGGCTATAGTAGTGCTACAAGAGAGAGTAAATGCCGTAAACATATTTTTTGTAAAACTTTACAATCATTCACTTTAATAGAATCGTCTTCCTTTAGTCTTACTTGAGTGTTCACAGAAGTTTGGTACTTGTTCATTTTAGAAGTGTATCCTCAAACCGAAATGAGCTGAAATTAACATCCTCCCCCTCCAGAATATTGAACAATGCTATCAGAGCCCAAGTGACAGCTCGGCTCTGCTTTATTGACTCTATTTGCTGTGGTCAGAATGTGAAGCTCCTCATATTCAGACTGATGAGATGCTGCAGATCAGCGTGTCATCAATCAGCCGGGCCGAGCAAACATTAGCACAGAGGGAAGGAGGGAGAGAGAGAGAGAGAGAGAGATGCCTCATTTGCAAAGTGAATGCACTCGCATATTTATCCTGACATGGTTTATGATTACCAACCCCTCTAATACACCCCACACTCACCCCTCTGAAGACTGATGAATTAATAATGAAAGTCAGGAGGCAGCAGCTGTAGATAAAAACAGACTGAAGCATCAAGTTTGAAGAGATTATTAAAACCTAAGTTAGGGTAGGTTTTGGTCTACTTCCAGTGAAGATACATCTAAATGCTACAGCTTACAACAGGGGTTCTCAAACGTATCACTCAAAGGGCGCAGAGGCAGCAGCTCCAGCAGGGGACCCCAAACTTTCCTTTCTCAAGCCACGTTAACCAGCTCTGACTGGGGGATCCCGAAGCAGCATGTGAATGAGCCAGCCGGCCAGTAGTTATCTATCATTGGAACTAAGTTTACTTCTTGAAAATATATTAAAAAGACATGATGTAATCAAAGCCGTAAGAGTTGGAGTCCTTTGTGGAGGCCATCTTGTGCCGGTGCTCAAAGAGAAAGCACGCCTCAACATATGGTGTACCTGTAACTCTCTGACTTCAACCCCTATTAAACAGGTTTGGGATGAACTGACTGGAGACAGGCTTCTATCACCCGACGCATTTGTTCAATGCTCTTGGGTCTGAATGCTGCAGCAGGTTTAACAGTTATCCAATCTGTTAGAGCAGAATAGCTATTAACAGATTGTCACAATCATGTGTCACTCTATCAGAGGTGGGAGTAAGTCACACATGTGGAAGTCACCAGCAAGTCTCAAGTCTTAACCTTCAAGTCGCAAGCAAGTCTCAAGTCACTGTGGTGAGAATCAAGCAAGTCAAGTCGAGTCCTTGCTATAGGTCAAGCAAGTCACAAGTCACAAGTCATACACAATTCTTAGATCTACCCCAGTTTTTACATTCATAATCAGTTTAAAAAGACATTTGTCATCATGAAAAGTCTTGTTTTATTTTCAATATTGCAACGAAACTGTTGCAGCAAAAACTTCTTTACAGAGACATATGTCCAATTAAGGTGCTAGGTTAACATCAAGCTAGCTTAGCTCCGCGGAGACTGGCCCACGATAAGCAGAGGTGGTTTCTTCGTCTAACCACCACTGACCATTGCGGGCTTGCCTTTTAATTTCAATACCTTAAAAAAAAGAATACGGCCTGGCTATTACAATAATAAAAATTCAAGTCCTTTCAATTAGATCTGTCTCAAGTCAAAGTCAAGTCATTTATCAATGTAAGTCAAGCATGTCTCAAGTCCTTAAATTGGCCGACTTGAGTCGGACTCGAGTCAAGTCGTGCGACTCGAGTCCCCGCACCTCTGCACACTATCATATACATGTATGAGTGTGATATTCAGGTGTTCACATATGTTTGGCCTCATAGTGTTTCGTGTTTTTGAACATTTATTCAGCAAGTTCACTCAGATCAGCAGGGGTCCAATGTTCAGTTTCCTGATTTAAAAAAATATTTTAAAAAATTATGTAAAAGAAGCCTGCAGTGAAACACACTGTTCACACAGTTCATGTTTATTAAATCAACATTACATTTAAAAAAAATATATATAATACAACTCTGTCTAATTTTTCTGCAGTGAAACGAACACTTGCATCAAACATGCAGCGTAGCATCTTCAGTCAACATCAGCCTCAAGGAAAATTGGATACAAATTCAGATTCACACGTACGCCTTTTTCCCCCCATGAAATGATCTGTAACGTGGTGTTTGAGCGGCTTTTTTCTCGGCCTCTCTCAGGACGCCATCGCTGCATCTGAGACTCCCGGTTCGCCGCTTGC
>NC_050173.1:47161619-47249119 GCF_008315115.2 Sander lucioperca | reverse complement strand
TAGCTGCTGTTGAGTATAGTGTTAACTAGCGTCACATGCAGCGCCGTTTGTGTTGCCTGTATCGTCTTCAGAGCACCAGAGAGAAGAGCAGACATATCAGTGGCTCCAGATTTCGGTAGCCAGGGTTGGCAGGAAGAAGATTTTTACAAGTAAATGTTCCAGTTAATGATCCAGGCAGCACATTCTCGTCTCCCTCCTTCATTTTACAGTCCAATGGTGGCTAAAACGGCTCCGGGTCAAACGTCAATATGGAATGGATTAATCTGCGTTAATCTGCGTTATTTTTTTTAACGTGTTATTTTTTCTCAGATTAATTAATCGAAATTAACGCCTTATTTTGACAGCCCTAATAAAAACGTTTTGAAAATGGGTCCCAGGAGGGTTAAGAAAACTTAAAGCGTAACTCTCGCCAAAATGCAACCTAGGGTCTTTTTGTGAATGTACCCGAGTCAAACTTTACTTTAAAAGCATATTTAGGACGGAATCGCCACTTTTAAGTTTCATGTTGTGTTTCTTAGTAGTGCCCCTAGCTCTCCCATTCAAAAGGCCATTTGACCCGAAAAACGAAAATACAGTAAATCTTAAAGCAGCCATATTATGCTCATTTTCAGGTTTTCAGGTCATATTGTATTTTAAGGTTGTACCAGAATAGGTTTACATGGTTTAATTTTCAAAAAACACCATATTGTTGTTGTACTGCACCGCTCTCTCTCACTGCTGCAGATCCTCTTTTCAGCTGGTCTCTGTTTTAGCTACAGAGTGAGACCTCTTTTCTTCTTCTTCTTCTTCTGTACTATCTTTGATTGCACTGCACATGTGCAGTAGCTCAGATGTAGATCATGTCAGCTAGCTAGCTCCATAGACAGTAAAAGAAAGGCTGTTTCTACAACTTCGGTCAGTTACAAGGCAGGATTAGCTGGGAGACTTCTAAATGAGGGCGCACATGGAAGTAGTTCTTTTGTAGATTATGGTGAACTTGTGTGTGTTGTAGCAGTGCTTTGCTATTGAGAACGAGGTAGCATGCTAGCGTTAGCATGCTAACGCTACGAGCTAATGGTTGCGGTTAGCCTGCTCGTTTCGGCTTGTGACGTCACAAGCCGTGCCGATTTTGAACAGCTCACCCAGAGACTGAAGGCAGGACACATTCAGAAACCGTATCTCACTCTAAACAGCATGGATGGATTTTTTTCAAAGTTTGTATGTGTGTGGAAGCACCAGAGACACAAAAGAACACCCCAAATCCCAGAAAAAGTGATTTTTTCATAATATGGGCACTTTAAAAGTGGCGCTTCCGTCCTAAATATGCTTTTAAACTAAAGTTTGACTCGGGTACATTCACCAAAAGACCCTAGGTTGCATTTTGGTGGGAGTTACGCTTTAAGTTCTGTGTTCTTTGCACTGGCGGTGGGGCTCAAATGCACTCTGTTTCTATGTGGTAGGAAAGGGTTAGGGAACAAAAAGATGAGGTAGGACGGTAAATAAGGAGGTAGAAAAGGAAAGAAGGAGGTAAGGAAGGAGATGAGATGATGTTAAGAAAGAAAATAAACAGGGTAGGAAATGAGTTAATCCCAACCTGGTCTCACGCCAGTTCGTAAATAGTCACATTATTTTGATTTATTAATTTGTGTACAGGTTACGATTTTCTCGTTTATTTCGTGTACAGGTCACGATTTTCGAACGTTACCATTTCACGATCTGCCATGAGACTGGGCTGCTCTGGGGGACGCAACAACGGGGAAATTAAACGCCAAACGCCGGCCACAACAACGGGGAAATGAAACGCCACAACAACGGGACGGTTGGGGTTACGGAGAGAATAACTGGGAAAGGAACTGCAACACGCCGGACGCGATCCCCGGTCTCCTGGGTGAAAGTCCTGTGTTGTTTGACCCATCCACCACCCCAACCAACCTCCTTATGCGGATTTTCTGCTTTTCATACTACTCCTTACCGTAGCCGTGCTGTGATCACGACACATGCTTTTCATTTAAATACATTAAATTAAAATTCGTCATCACCACACGAAAAAAACGCCATAATCGTGTCCTGTTCACGAATCAATAGATTCAATAAAGTGACCATTTCACGAACTGCCGTGAGACTGGGCTGTTAATCCAGTAAGGACAGTAGTTGAAGTTGTAGGGAAGGAAAAAAGGAGGCAAGGATAGAGAGGAGGAAGCAGGGAAACAGAACGAGGTAAACAGGGTAGAAGATGGATACTCGGGCCGGGTTTGGACAGATATTTAGAAATGATGTTCGGGGTCGGGTCGGGCTCGGTCACATCAGCGCGTTAAGGCGTTGAACATTTTAAATTTAAAAAAGCTTATTACGTAGGTGCGTGCCTGTGTTAACGTGCGCTCTTTGCCCCGTGTGCATCATCTGTTGACATTTAAGAATGCCTTCCTACAGTTGCTTAATAAAAGCACACAAACAAACTAGATGAGAAAAAAATTAGATTTTAACTGTGTCGGACTCGGGCCGGGCTCGGACAGGAAAATGCGGCCCGATCCGCACTCTCAAACAGGGGCGAGAGATAGAAGTGAAGAAGTGGACGGAATAAGGAAACGAATCAAGCTGTAGAAACACTCAGTGAGTAAAAACAAAGAAGGAAAACAGGAGACAGGAAAGAGAAGAAAGATGTAGAGAAGGAACTGAGGAAGTGGGAAAGAAAAGAAAGAGGTAACATTACAGTTAGATTACAGCGAGGCCTCAGAGGTTGATCTGCTCTTCACTCTCTTTGAATTGAACTCTCTGAAATCCATTTTGGCCCAATTTAAAGCTCCGAGCAGAGACGAGTCGATTCAGGGCAGATTTCAGGGTGGCTCCATTATGTGACGAGACATGTAATTATCTGCAGCTACTGCATGTACAAACAAATTTTCACTTTTATAATCTTATTAGGAGATTAGGAGGGCTCTGCAACGGGCTTAGGCACGGCTGTCTGCTGGGGGGGGGGGGGGGGGGGCAGGGAAAAAAACAACTTATTTACTTCTTAATGGGTTTTATTTTCAATTTCTCTCTCTGAAAAATCAGTTTGGAGACGTCCTTAAGCAACGGGTTCGCACACACACACACACATACTGACACACACACATGCACGCACACACACTCAGACACACACGCACGCACGCACAAACACACACACACACACACTCAGACACGCACACACACACACACACACACACATACTGAAACACACACACACACGCACACATATGCATGTACGCACGCACACACACTCACAGACACACACGCACGCATGCACACACACACACACACACACACACATACTGACACACACACACACACACTGACACACACGCACGCACACACACACACTCACATACACACACACACAGACATACACACTCACAGACACGCACATATACACACACACACACACACATACTGACACACACACACAAGCACAGACACACACGCATGCACACTCATGCACACATGCACGCACGCACGCACACACACACTCACAGACACACGCACACACACACACACATACTGACACACATACACATACACACGCACACATACTGACACACACACACACACGCACACACACGCACACACACGCACACACACGCACACAAACACATGCACAGACACATACACACAGACATACACACTCACAGACACGCACATATACACACACACACATACACATACTGACACACACACACGCACAGACACGCACACACACACACACACACACACACATACTGACACACACACGCACACACACACACACGCACAGACACACACGCACGCATATGCACGCACGCACACACACACTCAGACACACACACACACGCACACACGCACGCACGCACATGCTTCAGCAGAAACAGCTCTTTTCGTTGAATTAAAATGCCAATCCGATCACACAGCAAGAAGGGGAAAAGACGACAGAAGACAGAATCGTTGCATCGTTTTGAAAATAATCCCATTAAAACAGCAATATGTTTAATTGTGCTGCGTAGCAGGAAGAGAAAAGGCAACAAGAAATAGAAGAAGATGCTTGCTCGGGCTTTAACTTTTGGATATTCTGATTTTTTATTTGTATTTTCAGGTTTACATGACAGACATTTGAATTCCTGAATAAAAATAATAAATCATTTTGGTGCGGAGTTTTGAAATTCATGTTACACCCCCAAGATGTTAGTGCATGTGCAGATGATAATCCTGTTTTACCGAGGATACGGCACTGCACGATCTGTTCCACGTTTCCGGTCGTAGTTGTAGCGGTCTGCGGTTAGCCTCCGCCGGGAAGCTAACGTTAGTTTAGCTAACAACTAATTCGGCTAACCGCTAGCTGAGACAGCATGTAATAACTCTGAAAGACCCTCAAAATAAAACCTGAGAATAACCGTTAAAATATATAACAACTGTTACGTCAGTTCTACTTAACTTGTGCTCATTTAAAATACAACCAATACTTGTCTGTATTGTTATTACTTTAAAGTCTTAATTTAGCTGTAGCCTGCTTTTCCCAGTGTTCAGTTTGAGTTCACGTTATTTTAGACTGAATCAAGCAGTCAGCTAGCGGTTAGCCGAATTAGCTGTTAGCTAAACTAACGTTAGATCCTCATAAAACAGGATTATCATCTGCGCATGACAGATTGTGCAGGCAGCACAGATCATGTACCGACAGCCGCTATGTTGAAGGTAAACAAGAAGCTGCTTGCTGTCGCTTCTCTATCGTCATCGTGTTAAATAGCGTGCCAGGTGGATAAGCCAGTTTATGATTGGTCCCCGAAAAATTGTAACGGAAGCCGGATAGATAAACGTACAGGTTTCCAGCCTGAGCTGCAGGGAGAAATCAAATCGCCGGCAGATCGGGCTGGGTTTACCCAGTCTAGGTAATTTTAGGAATTACGTGTTAATTCCTTGTGTTGGTGTGTGTGTGTGTGTGTGTGTGTGTGTGTGTGTGTGTGTGTATCTGCTGCTCAAACGCTGTTTGTGAACAGATGGTCCGCTTTATTTTTGTTTATGCTGTTTAACCTTTACTCAAAAAGAAATGAAAAGCGAGTCGATTGGTGTTGAAGCTGCTAACAGATGGCTCCGTCTGTCACAAAAGAATTCCCCAAAAAACTTCATCTCTCCCTCATTATCACAGGTTCAGACTTTTTCACCAAAGTCCTAGTGGAGTTTCAACGTTATTTCAGAGTGTAAAACGAAAGCAGTATTTTGAACAGTTCTTCAAGATGCTACACTCAAACAGACATTATGTTCCCGAAATGAAAGCAACTTATTTGTCTGAAAGTTATATTTGTTTTGGTCCAGGAAATAAAAGATTTGGGGAGAAACAGGTGTTCTTCTGAAGGGAATATTTTCTGTCACTGCAGGATATCAGTCGTGAAACAGATGTGGCAACATAGGCAGACTGGCAATCTGGCAGAAGGGCCAATGCACTCTTGGGATGATTTGGGCCGCTGGATAAAAAAATAAATAAATGCGGCCACAAAAATATTGACAAAAATATGCAAGACTGTACGGCTGCAGCCTGGAGCCTGCCGGCTGGTGCCGTCAGGCTTCTACTTTTCAATCTAAAAGCTTGCGTCTGCTCCGCTATGTCTTCGTACTTTGGTGTTTTGGGTGTTTAGGTAGCCTTTGTAATAAAATGTTTTAAATATGCATTTCCATTCTATTCTAAGATGGTGCCATGGTAGTTTACTTGAAGGGTTTATGAACTGGGTGAAAGTGGTCTTGTGTTTTCTCCTTAACTTCTTCAGGACATGAACACCTGTTTCCTGGTGAAAGTCTTGTGTTTTCTCCTTAACTTCTTCAGGACATGATCACCTGTTTCCTGGGTGAAAGTCTTGTGTTTTCTCCTTAACTTCTTCAGGACATGAACACCTGTTTCCTGGGTGAAAGTCTTGTGTTTTCTCCTTAACTTCTTCAGGACATGAACACCTGTTTCCTGGGTGAAAGTCTTGTGTTTTCTCCTTAACTTCTTCAGGACATGAACACCTGTTTCCTGGGTGAAAGTCTTGTGTTTTCTCCTTAACTTCTTCAGGACATGAACACCTGTTTCCTGGGTGAAAGTCTTGAGTTTTCTCCTTAACTTCTTCAGGACATGAACACCTAGTTTCCTGGTGAAAGTCTTGTGTTTTCTCCTTAACTTCTTCAGGACATGAACACCTGTTTCCTGGTGAAAGTCTTGTGTTTTCTCCTTAACTTCTTCAGGACATGATCACCTGTTTCCTGGGTGAAAGTCTTGTGTTTTCTCCTTAACTTCTTCAGGACATGAACACCTGTTTCCTGGGTGAAAGTCTTGTGTTTTCTCCTTAACTTCTTCAGGACATGAACACCTGTTTCCTGGGTGAAAGTCTTGTGTTTTCTCCTTAACTTCTTCAGAACATGAACACCTGTTTCCTGGGTGAAAGTCTTGAGTTTTCTCCTTAACTTCTTCAGGACATGAACACCTAGTTTCCTGGTGAAAGTCTTGTGTTTTCTCCTTAACTTCTTCAGGACATGAACACCTGTTTCCTGGGTGAAAGTCTTGTGTTTTCTCCTTAACTTCTTCAGGACATGAACACCTGTTTCCTGGGTGAAAGTCTTGTGTTTTCTCCTTAACTTCTTCAGGACATGAACACCTGTTTCCTGGGTGAAAGTCTTGTGTTTTCTCCTTAACTTCTTCAGGACATGAACACCTGTGTCCTGGGTGAAAGTCTTGTGTTTTCTCCTTAACTTCTTCAGGACATGAACACCTGTTTCCTGGGTGAAAGTCTTGTGTTTTCTCCTTAACTTCTTCAGGACATGATCACCTGTTTCCTGGTGAAAGTCTTGTGTTTTCTCCTTAACTTCTTCAGGACATGAACACCTGTTTCCTGGGTGAAAGTCTTGTGTTTTCTCCTTAACTTCTTCAGGACATGATCACCTGTTTCCTGGGTGAAAGTCTTGTGTTTTCTCCTTAACTTCTTCAGGACATGAACACCTGTTTCCTGGGTGAAAGTCTTGAGTTTTCTCCTTAACTTCTTCAGGACATGAACACCTGTTTCCTGGGTGAAAGTCTTGTGTTTTCTCCTTAACTTCTTCAGGACATGAACTCCACTCCCGGCTTGTAAGCCCTGTGTTTTAGAAACCACCAATAACATTCTAACTCCTCCGTACGCAGCCCAGCGGTCTCATACAGCAGCAGTCAACGTGGTGCATACAGCAACTAAAATCGTGGCTGAAACACAACCGTTCACGTGACCATTAACCATTCCTGTTTTGTATGATATAATGTGTTAAAGGTGCTCTAAGCGATGTCATGCGTTTCTTAGGCTACAACATTTTTTGTCACATACAGCAAACATCTCCTCATTATCCGCTAGCTGTCTGTCCCTTGAACACACTGTAAAAAAACACAGTCTCTGTAGACAGCCCAGGCTCCACAAACCGCAACAAAAACAAACTGCGCCAACCTGCACCACTAAACATAACAAACAGCGTTCCAGCCAATAACCGACATGAAGGAGTTGGTTGAGCCATCACCGTAGCAGCGTTAGAAGGGAGAGGACCGGATGGGGAGGAGGGAGGGGTGAGCTAGCCTCCGTTTTGTTTGACAATACTTCGAAATGTCAACAAGAAGTGACGTCACCCAACATCGCTTAGAGCACCTTTAAATGTGGATTTGCCTGCCCAGGAACTGCTAATGAAATTAATCTAATTTGAGCTGATTCCTGGACCGGCAATGACTGTCCATTGTTGTTAAATAAACCAATACATGAGAAAGTTCTGTGTGTTTTGTGGTCTGTGATTAATTCGTCCAACATTTCTTCCTTGAGTATGTTTGTTACGTCAATTAAAGATGTTAAATAAGGAAGTCAACTAACTTAATTTGACTTCATTCATCCATCATTTCTTCCTTTTTAGACGATGCGACAATGCCACAAAATCTGTCACCCATCTTTGATTTAATGTTTCAGCCGCAGAACACACAAACACAAATCTTCAAATAAAAGATAATTGTTGAAGCCTGACAGAACCAATCTGTGTGAGCAGCTGAACCTCTGAGCTTCCTCATCAACCTAAACGCTTCATCCATCAACATAATCAGAGTCAGATCCTTTCCCAGAAGTTTTCTTCTACTGTGTGAGAATATTTTCTCTCCTCGTCAGCTCGCCCAACGTTTGACAACATAACGGCAATTACAGCTCGGAAAAAACACTCCGCTCCCTCTCTGATTGTTTCTTTTTTTAAACTCATTAATTGCAGGTTGTGGTTTTTTCTCTTCGTCTGAGACACACTTTCACAGTTGAGAAAGTCATCCCAAAAAAAAACTTTGTGTAGGTTTTTTTTCTCCGCTGACAAAATAAAAAGTTTGTGCAGCGGTTTAATTTGAGGATATTAGAATATAATATAATATAATACACTTTATTGTCCCCGAGGGGACATCTGTCTTGGACACAGTGCTACAAACTGGTGCTTCACAAAGAAAGTACGGAAGAAAAGGAAGAGAGAAATAAGGAAAGGAGATGGGGGGGGGAAGGGGGAGATGGGAAGGAAAGATGGTGGTAAAGAAGGATGGAAAAGGAGGTAAAGACTGGAAACAGGTAGGAAAAGAAGGGAGAAAGTATGGAAGGAAAGACGGAGATATGAAAGGAGGGGATGGGAATAAAAAGAGAAAAGGGAGGCGGAGTGAAAGAAGGAAGTGAGGGAAGGATCTGTTGGAGGATATGATGAGGCATTAAGGAAAGAAGGAAGGCAAAAAGGAAAGGAAGAAGGAAAGAAGGAAAGAAACAAAGCCAGAAGGAAAGAAGGAAAAGGAGAGAAAGCCAGAAGGAAAAGGAGAGAAAGAAAGCAAGAAGGAAAGAAGGAAAAGGTGAGAAAGCCAGAAGGAAAAGGAGAGTAGCAAAGCAAGAAGGAAAGAAGGAAAAGGAGAGAAAGGAAGCAAGAAGGAAAGAAGGAAAAGTAGAGAAACAAAGCAAGAAGGAGAGAAGGAAAAGGAGAGAAATAAAGGAGAGTAACAAAACAAGGAGGAAAGAAGGAAAAGGAGAGTAGCAAAGCAAGAAGGAAAGAAGGAAAAGGAGAGAAAGGAAGCAAGAAGGAAAAGTAAAGAAACAAAGCAAGGAGAGAAGGAAAAGGAGAGAAATAAAGGAGAGTAACAAAACAAGGAGGAAAGAAGGAAAAGGAGAGAAAGAAAGCAAGAAGGAAAGAAGGAAAAGGAGAGAAAGAAAGCAAGAAGGAAAGAAGGAAAGGGAGAGAAATAAAGGTGAGTAACAAAGCAAGAAGGAAAGAAGGAAAAGGAGAGAAAGCCAGAAGGAAAAGGAGAGTAGCAAAGCAAGAAGGAAAGAAGGAAAAGGAGAGAAAGGAAGCAAGAAGGAAAGAAGGAAAAGTAGAGAAACAAAGCAAGAAGGAGAGAAGGAAAAGGAGAGAAATAAAGGAGAGTAACAAAACAAGGAGGAAAGAAGGAAAAGGAGAGTAGCAAAGCAAGAAGGAAAGAAGGAAAAGGAGAGAAAGGAAGCAAGAAGGAAAGAAGGAAAAGTAGAGAAACAAAGCAAGGAGAGAAGGAAAAGGAGAGAAATAAAGGAGAGTAACAAAACAAGAAGGAAAGAAGGAAAAGTAGAGAAACAAAGCAAGAAGGAGAGAAGGAAAAGGAGAGAAATAAAGGTGAGTAACAAAGCAAGAAGGAAAGAAGGAAAAGGAGAGAAAGCCAGAAGGAAACGGAGAGTAGCAAAGCAAGAAGGAAAGAAGGAAAAGGAGAGAAAGAAAGCAAGAAGGAAAGAAGGAAAAGTAGAGAAACAAAGCAAGGAGAGAAGGAAAAGGAGAGAAATAAAGGAGAGTAACAAAACAAGAAGGAAAGAAGGAAAAGTAGAGAAACAAAGCAAGAAGGAGAGAAGGAAAAGGAGAGAAATAAAGGTGAGTAACAAAGCAAGAAGGAAAGAAGGAAAAGGAGAGAAAGCCAGAAGGAAACGGAGAGTAGCAAAGCAAGAAGGAAAGAAGGAAAAGGAGAGAAAGAAAGCAAGAAGGAAAGAAGGAAAAGGAGAGTAGCAAAGCAAGAAGGAAAGAAGGAAAAGGAGAGAAATAAAGCCAGAAGGAAAGTTTCATGATCCTGAGTTTTCTTTAGTTTCCTGTTTTATTTTGAAGTCTCTGTTTCTCCTGTGTCATGTCTTGTTTGACTTCCTGTCTTCTGTGTTTTCCCGCCTTTGTGATTGTCGGCTCCGCCCTGATGTGTCTCACCTGTTCATCACCTGTCCCTCGTTACTTCCCTCGTCACCTTGTGTATTTAATCTGTGTGTTCCGTCTTCTGGCGTCAGATTGTCTCTCTAGTCTACTTCTTTCGGATGGTTTTACGTTTCTAAGGGCGTTTTGTAGTGGGAAATTTTTATTTTAACATGATAAGTTTAATATTCTGCAATATTCTCATATATTCTTAGTTGTGTTATAGACTTAGAGACTCCAAGGAAGAAGCAACTGGCATCATAAAACCTTGAGCCTAGGTGAAGCTATTATTTGTGAAAGCTATTTTCTGTTTTCAGAACTCCGTCTCTTCTTTTTTAGATAAGGGTGAAGAAGGGCCATAACATTTTGAACTGTATCTCCTTCTGTCTCTTGCTTTAAAAGGTGTTTAGGCTAAGTAGAGAGCAGGAACAGAGGGGAAAGGTAGTAAAGTCATTGTGACTGTTTATGGTGTTTTTTCATCTGCGTAGCTGCTAGACTTATCCTGGAGGCGGGTGGTTTAAGGGAGTTTTTACTATATAGATATATGGTTTTCTAGCTGGGTCAGAAGACCTTTCAGATGTGCCATGAGTACTTGTGAAACAGTTTTCTCTGTATTTGCAAATGTAAATAAATACTCAAAGACTAAACTTTGGTTTAATCCTCAAATCGTCCTTATTTGTTTCATACGCACTCCTGCTGCTAACAAGAAAAACTTCCACTACAGTTTTCACACCTGTAGTTCGTTTGCTTTGGTCTGAATGAGTTGGTGAGTTTGTAAACTTGGAGTGATTTGCCCTCGGTCGGTTTGGTTTGGTTTGGTTTCACACCTGGAAAAATCCAAGCGTACCAAAATGCATCATTACAAATCAGGCAAGAACGTCCAGCCCTCTTATTGGTCGGATATGTCTGGGGGGCGGGAGCAAGAAAGTAAATACAGGAAGAAGGTCCTGTGTTCTGGTCTAGTGGTCAAACCAGCTCATTTCATTAAAATTATCAGACATTGTTTCACGAGAGACGTTACTACGTCTGCTCCGGTCACCGAGACTTCGCTCTGCTCTGCCGGCGTCTGTCTCCAATTTTAGCGGCAGCTGGTTTGACCACGGAGTGACCAGCCTGGTCGCACAGAATTCCGTGAAATGATCACGAATTGTTAACAGCGCATTACGTGTTGGTGGCACGGAATGTGTGAAAAATCCGTGTGGCCACCACGGAAAACAATGCCAATGTAAAGTCAATGAGAAGATGACGTAGCATTAAGAGCGACTACGGTAGCGAGTAGTATGTAAGGCTGAAATTCCGCGTAAGGAGGCTGGTTGGGGGGGATGAGTCAAACACAGGACTTTCACCCAGGAGACCGGGGATCGTGTCCCGCATGTTAAGTTTCCTAAAGTCGCTTTCTTCTTTTCCGTCCCATTGTTCCCACGTGTCACGGAATCTTAAGCCCACCCACAACCTTTTCCTTAACTTAAGGGGCCGTGTTCATTTAAAGGAATTCTTCCGTGGGCCCATCACGGAATGTTTTGCGATTCTGTGAAACTGCCACAGATTTTGAGTTAAGGGGCCGTGTTCATTTCACAGAATTCTGTGAGATCAGTTTGGAGTGACGGACGGCGAGCTTGACCGCGGTCTATTTCTGTGATAGAAACACTGCAAGCTGCAACAGTTTGCTGCTCTGCTGCGTCGCAGATAGCTAAACACACCTGACTACAGGAGACATCAGCTCAGACTGCTGAACACACCTGACTACAGGAGACATCAGCTCAGACTGCTGAACACACCTGACTACAGGAGACATCAGCTCAGACTGCTGAACACACCTGACTACAGGAGACATCAGCTCAGACTGGAGGAGTACGGATCACGTTCTCACCACAAACGACCCGCTCCAGAGTTGGATTGAAAGCGTACCGAGACCACCTCTTCAAGCAGGTCTCGGTACGCTTGTTCGGTCCGCTTTTGATGCGCACCAGAGTTCGATTGCCACGTTCTCACCTGCCCTGACCAAGGTTATAATCGTTAATGAAAACGAACGAAATAACAAAAACTAGATGGGAAAAACCTATTTAGGTTTTTTCCTGGCACACGACACATTGTGCACTTACTGTGGCATCTTGTGTAGACTGTTTACATATCTGTGCTCATCATCATATGGACATTGTATGTACTGGTGGTATTGTTGAATATATTGTGAATACATATTTCTTTTTTTTTTAAAGATTATTTTTTGGGCATTTTTAAGCCTTTATTTGGATAGAACAGCTTAGACATGAAAGAGGGGGAATGACATGCAGCAAAGGGCCGCAGGTTGGAGTCGAACCTGCTGCTGCTGCATCGAGGAATAAGCCTCTATATGGGCTCCACCAGGTGAGCTAACCAGGGGCCCGTGAATACATATTTCTAAAATTGTATGAGTTATTATTACACAATACTTTTTCTGACCTTTTTGAATCTTGCCCCCGACAAATAACCCATATTACGAAAAAAGACTAAAACTAAACTAAAACTAAGCATTTTCAAAAAATAAAAAATATAAACTAAACTAGCAAACCCACTTTAAAAACTAAAAATAACGTGACATTTACAGGAACTGCCGTGAGACCGGGCTGAAATAGAGTTTGTTTGTCCTGCTGGTGCGGTTCATCAGGGCCAAGGTCATTATAGTTTTGCATTTTTCATTAGTTTTTATTTTTATTTCCTTTTGACTTTTTGTTTTCAAATTCAGTTTTAATTAATCTATTGAGACGTGTTCACGGGGACGTTTTTCTCATTTTTTACGTGGTGGCCAGCACGAAAATGTGAAGTAATGTATTTCAATGGGAAGCATATTTCGTGGTCACAGCACAAAAATGGTAGGGAGTAGTATAAAGAGCCGAAAATCCGTGTAGGGAGGTTGGTCGGGGGGGGGGGTGGATGGGTCAAACATCACAGGACTTACACCCGGGCGAGCGGGGATCACGTCCCGCGTGTGGCGTTTTGTTTCCCGTAGTCTTCCTAATCCCAACCGTCCCGTTATTGTCGCGCGTCCCCAGCGGCCGTCTCCCGGCGTGTGAGGCGTCCTTTTCCTGTAGTGTTTTTCCTAAACCCAACCTCCGCCATCCCGTTATTGTGGCGCGTCCCCAGCAGCCGTCTCCAGGCATATGGGATGTCCTTTTCGGCCGTCTCCCGGCATGTGAGGCGTCCTTTCCCCGTAGGGTATTTCATGCTGGCCACCACGTAAAAAAACAAGAAAAACGTCCCCGTGAACACGTATTAATAGATTAAAAATAACGTGACATTTACACAAACTGCCGTGAGACCGTGTTGACTGTTTAGTTCCCCACAGCGTTGATCTTTCTGTTGTTGGCAGGTCGCCTCAGGACTCGCCTCCTGTTGTACTCTGTTAATTTGACCCATTTCAAAAAGTTTCTACATCAGAAATTTGGGTTTCTAACCCAATAACGTGGATGGTTCCCTACAACACTCTTTACAAATTGTATTCAATTTTATAGCATTTGAAAAAAGTGACAAATGTCAGAAAAAGCTTCAGAAACGTGGAAACCCCCCTCCCCCCCTAAAAAATATCAAAATGTGCAGAAAAATAAAACGAAAAACGTCGGGAAACATGACAAAATATCGGTGGAAAAGCAACAAAAGTGTCAAAAAAGATGACCATAAAGAAAAATTTTTTTTAAAGTTTGACCCAGAAAAACAAGAAAAGAAAGAGAAGGAAACAAGAAAAGAGAGGAAAAAGGAAAGAAAGATAAGGAATGAAACGAGGGAAAGAGAGAAGGAAACAAGGATAGAAAGGACAAAGAGGAAAGAAGGAATTAAAGAAGGAATGAAAGGAGAATAAAAATAATTAACGATGGACATATTGCAGGAAAGAAGAAGCTAGAGGAAGGACAGGAAATAAAGATGAAGGGAAGAAAATGTGGAGGTATAATTTATTTACCAATCACGTGTCTGGAACGTGGTGGTGGGCGGGGCTTCATCACAGAATACATTTCTGACATAAAAATGTTCCTAACAAGACTTAAAACATAATAATTCCCCTGGAGAATAATTCCCCGAGAGAGAGAGAGAGAGAGAGAGAGAGAGAGAGAGAGAGAGAGAGAGAGAGAGGAAATGTGGGGTGTGTGTGTGTGTTTGTGTTGTAATGTGGGGGATTTGTGTGTTTGTGTGTGTTAATGTGGGGTGTGGGTGTTGTAATGTGGTGTGTGTGTACATGTGTCTGTGTGTATAGTGTGTGTGTGTTTGTGTGTGTGTGTGTGTGTGTATATATGTGTCTGTCTGTAATATGGTGTGTGTGTGTGTGTGTGTGTGTATTATAATGTGTGTGTGTGTGTGTGTGTGCGCGCATTGTAATGTGGGGTGTGTGTGTGTGTGTGTGTGTGCGCGCATTGTAATGTGGGGTGTGTGTGTATGTATGTTATAATATGGGGTGTGTGTGTGTGTGAGTTTGTGTGTGTAATGTTTGGTGTGTGTGTAATGTGTGGTGTGTGTTGTAATGTGGGGGGTTTGTGTGTGTGTGTGTGTGTGTGTGTATTGTAATGTGGGGTGTGTGTGTGTGTGTGTGTGTGTGTGTGTGTATTGTAATGTGGGGTGTGTGTGTGTGTGTGTGTGTGTGTATTGTAATGTGGGGTGTGTGTGTGTGTGTGTGTGTATTGTAATGTGGGGTGTGTGTGTGTGTGTGTGTGTGTGTATTGTAATGTTGGGTGTGAGTGTGTGTGTGTGTGTGTGTGTGTTTATGTGTGTGTGTGTGTGTCTGTGTGTTAATGTGGGGTGTGTGTGTGTGTGTGTGTGTGTGTGTGTGTGTGTGTGCGTGTGTGTGTATATGTGTGTGTCTGTGTGTGTAATGTGTGCGTGTGTTAATGTGGGGGTGGGGGGGTTTTCTGACAACGGCGATTAGCCCTTGTTCAGATCAGCCGAGAGTAATTTGATTATTATGACGTCCCGGGGGCTTTTCCAGCGCTCGCTGATTTACTTAAAGGAAAGAAAAAGGACAGATTTTAATGTATTTCTCGCTGAAGGAGGCGTTCAGAGTCACTTGATAACGAGCGGGACAAGCCGCCGCTGCCGCCTGACTATCAGAGCAATAAACGCTGACGAGACCAGCTCTGACATATATTACATATCTTTCACATATATCTGGAGTTATTTCAACAGCTAAATATCATTCACAGGTGCTCGGTGTTTCAGCGGTACGGATTTTATCACTTCTGACCATTTTTTGATTGATTTCCTTCCTCCCAGGCAGCTTTTGGTTGAGTTCATTCCTACAAAAACCACCTAGAGACTTCAAACTTGCTGGATGAAAATCCATCAGAGTCAACTTTTTGTGGGCGCCCAGGTAGCTCAGTTGGCAGAGCGAGCGCCCCCATATAGAGGTTTACGCCTCGATGCAGCGGCCGCTGGTTTGACTCCGACCTGCGGCCCTTTGCTGCATGTCGTTCCCCCCTCTCTCTTCCCTTTCATGTCTGCAGCTGTCCTGTCAAATTAAAGGCCTAAAATGGCCCAAAAAAATTATCTAAAAAAAAAAAAAAAAAAAGAGAGAGAGTCAACGTTTCGTGGCCTTTTGTATGAAATTATAACTCTCTTTGTCTGCATGTTTTAAAGACGCCCAATCATCTGAGATTTAAAAGTACAAGATGAAGAAGGGGGTAAATATAAGACGGTAAAACAGTAAGGTAAAGATCACTTCCAGGTCACGCTATCTGCATCAGTTGAATGTACGAAAATTGGTCGAAGTGCTCGTTATCTGGTTATTTTTATATTTTTCATTTGAGCACAAAATCGGAAATTGAAAAAAACTTGTCGTTATCCGTTTGTTTTTTTTCATTTTGGTTTAGGAAAACCGTATTGAGAAAAGAAGTCATTTTTTTATGCTTTTTGGTTTTATTTTGAAAAACGTATGAACGAATGAGACACGGATTAACAAACAACAGGGCCACGTTCAGCCCCGAAAAAACGCAGCAACACGTGTTATTGAACACCCTGTTCTTATATTACCACGAGTTTACAGACACGTCACTGCTGATTGGGTATCACCTGTGACACCAATAAACGAGAGACGGGGTCAGCCCTATGTTCCCACATTTCTAGGACATTTTCAAAATTAGGTCTTGTGTTCCTACATTTCCCTTCGAGGGTTAGGGTGGGTTAGGGGTTAGGCGAACATAGGGCCTAATTTTGGAAAAAAATCTTAGAAATGTGAGAACTGTGGGAACATAGGGCCTAATTTTGGAAGAAATCTTATACAATACAAGTCCATGATATACTTTGCAAAGCAGAGCACAAATACAACAACTTGACAGACCACAATGAAGCGGTTAGCTGTCCAGCTTCCACAGATGCACTGCCGAATTATGGTAATGTCTGTGGTTAAGTTGCTTGTTTTCCCAGGCCTCTCCCATTGACGTTGCAGACCAGATGTGTCCACATCCAACCCTCACTCCGAACTCGTAAAATAAGGACGTTTGGACAGTGACTGTCAGCGTCTGATGCGACGAAAAAGGCGTCTTTCAGCGTGTTTGTGTAACGCACCGGGGGGAGCAGCAGTTAGAGAGGATTTAGAGAGTAGTATGTAAGGAGGTTGGTTGGGGGGGTGGATGGGTCAAACACAGGACTTTCACCCAGGAGAGAGGGGTTCACGTCCCGCTTGTCACGCTTGATATGATATGTCGCTTTTTTCTTTCCTCCCGCATGTCACAGAACCGTACGCCCACCCACGACCTTTTCCTTAACATAACTGTGTCAAAAGGGACGGCGATAGTCCCGACCAAGAGTGTTTACTTATAGCGCTAAAGGGACGGCGATAGTCCCGACCAAGCACGTTTACTTATAGCGCTAAAGGGACGCCAATAGTCCCGACCAAGCGCGTTTACTTATAACGCTAAAGGAGACTTTTAGCGTCAATAAGAACGACAAAGGCACCTGACCAAGCGTCCATATTTTACGAGATGAGTGTGAGAACGTGTTGCCACATCCCATTGGTCTGTCGATCTGTCGCTCTCCTCATGTGACGTAGATGAAAAGATACTTCTGCATAGCTACTAAGCATTCCCAGACTCCCAATCGGAGGAATAACGTGTACAGACATTGTGTGCATCTCAGACCGATGTATCATATCTTCTACATACTTTCTTGGTGTTTTTCCATCACATGGTACCTGATCGACTTGACTCCACTCGTCTTTCTTTGGGTTTCCATTATGATAAAAAGTCCCTGGTACCTGCTAACAGGTACCTTATTTAGTATTACCTCCATCAAGCTTCCAAGCGAGCTGAGGCGATATGACGTGAAAACCTGCAGACTACTGATTGGTCGGAGAGAATCGTCACAAATCCCTGCGTCATCATTGCTATAGCGACAGACGGGGGGGTGTCCTGAACAAACCTGACATTTTTAAAAATTATTTTTTGGGGACTTTTTGCCTTTATTATGAAGTGACAGTGGATAGACAGTCCCTCCAGAAAAACGTGATTATGCGATCGCATTATTCAATGCATAATCAGCCAAAGTCGGCATATTTATGCGGGGGGGGGGCGCATTTTTTCAAATACGCCGCACTTTCGCTGCATAAATTGCCGATTTCCGCGCAAAATATGCAGGGCTTGCATGATTCAATAATTCCAGCATTTTGGTTGCAAAAAAGTCACATATATCTTAGCAGAAAGTTGAAAAATGTTGCGTTTACTCCACACAAGAGCAGCCATTTTCCCCTGTTGCCGTGGGAACGTTACAAAGTGACGTAATTATGCGACGTGAACATCATCGAAAAGCTGCAAACCCCGCGATGAAGCCACGATGAAACCGCAATTTTTGCAAGTTCCCGCAATTTCATCGCGTAAAATTGCATAAATATCCCGCATATTCCATCGAATTTTTTTAAGAAAATGTGCCGCATAATCAAGGATTTTTGCCCGCAACAATCACAAAAAAACTCGACATGGGGCGAAGGCTCTTACTGGGTGAGCGAGAGGCCGCCCCAAACCCGCCATTTTTAAAAAGTTCAGCCAGCGGTGTTTTTTTGCTGCCTCCAGCTTCTTTAGAAACTAAATGTGTCTTCTGGCAAACAGCCACATGCCGAGAGTCAAAAACACAACACACCTTCCACGTTCTGTGTGCACGTCGCGTTAGGTCACGGCAGTTTCCTGTGGCGTCGATATGACGACCAGCGGTACTATTAATCTGCAATGGAAAATGGATGACGGGACAGCGCGGGCGAGCCGAGTAGAGCTGGTGCTAGCAGTGGGTAAGCACCATATGTTTCACTCCTGTACCCCACTTGCACCATCTGTCTGTTTCACTCTAAAGGGGCCAAGGACAAACTTTCTATAGAGACACACACAATCCTTGTTTAAACTTTCCAGAGGGCGCCCGGATAGCTCACCTGGGAGAGCACGCACCCATATATAGAGGTTTACTCCTCAATGCAGCAGGCCCGTGTTCGACTCCGACCTGCGGCCCTTTCCTGCATGTCATTCCCCCTCTCTCTCTCCTTTCATTTCTTCAGCTGTCCTGTCAAAATAAAGGCCTAAAAATGCCCCCAAAAAAACTACTTTCCGGACCTAAATGCCTGCCGAAGCTTTTGGGGTGTTATGTTGTATCTCTGGTGCTTCCACACACATACAAACTTTGAAAAAAATCCATCCATGCTGTTTAGAGTGAGATACAGTTTCTGAATGTGTCCTGCCTTCAGTCTCTGGGTGAGCTGTTCAAAATCGGCACGGCTTGTGACGTCACAAGCCGAAACGAGCAGGCTAACCGCAACCATTAGCTCGTAGCGTTAGCATGCTAATGCTAACGCTAGCATGCTAACGCTAGCATGCTACCTCATTCTCAATAGCAAAGCACTGCTACAACACCACACAAGTTCACCATAATCTACAAAAGAACTACTTACATGCGCCCTCATTTAGAAGTCTCCCAGCTAATCCTGCCTTGTAACTAACCGAAGTTGTAGAAACAGCCTTTCTTTTACTGTCTATGGAGCTAGCTAGCTGACATGAGCTACATCTGAGCTACTGAGCATGTGCAAGTGCAATCAAAGATAGTACAGAAGAAGAAGAAGAAAAGAGGTCTCACTCTGTAGCTAAAACAGAGACCAGCTGAAAAGAGGATCTGCAGCAGTGAGAGAGAGCGGTGCAGTACAACAACAATATGGTGTTTTTTGAAAATTAAATCATGTAAACCTATTCTGGTACAACATTAAAATACAATTATGAACCTGAAAATTAGCATAATATGGCTGCTTTAAAGCAAACTTTGTATGTCTACTCGTTACATGGCTAAACAAAATACATTGGGTATACAGTATAAGAGTACTTATAGGTATTATATAATCTATACTAGATTACCCCGATGACATCACAATGATATGGTCATATGGGTTATTTTGTCCACAGATAACAGTAGCACTGAAGTAAAACTCAAACATTTTTAGAAGTTTATTCACAAACTTCCCAGCATGCACGGCGTTTGAAGAAATTGATCTTGGTCGAGCTAGAAGCCTGCTTCTATATCAGAGGCATTAGCAAAGCGCTGGGAAACATTATGCTGGAAACAAAACATACTGGGCCAAATACCAAAATGCCAATGAGCATAAGCCCAGCCAGCAAAGTGTGTGTGTGTGTGTGTGTTCTTGTTTAACTATATTCGTGGGGTCTGAAAACCGGGAATACAGTATACTTGTGGGGTCCGGGCAGCTTTGTGGGGCCAAAATGCTGGACCCCACAACTTTAAAGGGCTGTTTGAGGGTTAAGACTTGGTTGTAGGATTAGGCTTAGAATTAGGTTATGGTTAGGGTGAGGGTAAGGGTTAAGGTTAGGCATTTAGTTGTGATGGTTAAGGTTAGGGTAAGGGGCTAGGGAATGCATTATGTCAATGACGGGTCCCCACAAAGATAGTGCCAAGCACTATGTCTGTGTGTGTGTGTGTGTGTGTGTGTGTCTGAACAAGATTAAGAGCTAGATTTCAGAAGCTCTACTTCTTGTTTTGGAGTTGTTGGGGCTCCTATAGGGTCCCGCAGGCAGAGAAATGGAGCGCACCCTTGGCCGAGCACTGATTAGTATTTGACGATGGCTTTCACCCCGGGGCGCTTCAGACGGCTGACCTAGTTCAATGCCTCGATGGCCGACACAGACGTTCAGTCCTCTGGCCTTTAAAAAAAATCCGACGTCTTTGCCGCCAACGCCGCTGCCACCGCCAACACCTTCCTCGAGAAAATCTCAATCCTCCGAGCACAAACAGCAGCTGGAACACAAGGCCGTGGTGTATTGTGGGTTTAGAGAGTGTGAGGTCAGTGCTGAAATACCATTTGCAGCTCCTTGGCAGTACTCTCTGTTTGTGCTTTTTGACAAATTATGTACTTTCACATTTTGATTTTCCTCTGAAATTGCTTTTGGTAATTGGAGACTGACGTGTGTGTATTTATTTATGGAGTGCTGAACATTCGGTACTCAAAACAGAAAGAATAAATGTCCATCTAACCATTCAGAAAAGACAGTTAATAAAAAACATAATAACACAACTGGTGAGTGGAAATAAGCAAGTCGATAAGAAGAAAATAACATTCCCTGTATTCTTCCTCCCAGAGTTTTTCATTAAAACCTAATGCAATTTACAAACAGAAATCTTAACCCAGGCTACATATCTGAACGACCGTCAATACAGCACATTAAACGCACCACTTTAGTGTCTACGTGTTATGATTAAACGGCATAAAAATGCTGATTTATATCTCTAACTGCCACTGGCTATAGTCATCACCACACGCTGTTCTCATGAACAATTCGTACATATAGCTACAAAAAGTAAAGCACTGTAATCCGTATGTATTCCACGTATTTATTACTGTCAGCAGCACACTGACTGCTGCTGTATAAGAGCGTGAAGATCCTCGAAGGAAGGAGGTCGGGGGGGATGTTTGGCTCCTAAAACACAAGGCTTTCAAGAGCCTTCATGTCCTGAAGAAGTTAAGGAGAAAACACAAGACTTTCACCCAGGAAACAGGTGTTCATGTCCTGAAGAAGTTAAGGAGAAAACACAAGACTTTCACCAGGAAACAGGTGTTCATGTCCCGGGAGTACTACTTAAGGGTTTTAACCCAAACCTCAATCTTTTTTTTCTAATCTTAACTAGTCCTTTTGGTGTCTAAACTTAACTATCATCGCCGCAGGACGGTCACCTTTTTTCGGCTAAACTCAACTGCAGAGATGGGAAGTAACAAAGTACAAATACTTTGTTACTGTACTCAAGTAGATTTTTCTGATATTTTTACTTTACTATTTATTTTTGTGCCGACTTTTTACTTTTACTCTTTACATTTTACAAAATAGGCTCGTTACTTTAGTTTCAAATAATTTCAGTGGAGTTACCGTTGTTAATTTTCGCTTCACTTCTTAATTAATGTCTGTTTAGTAATTCATATTGTATCCTTTATTTTCTTTCCAGAAGCCATATTTGAGCACACACACACACACACACACACACACACACGTAGATTCCTTTAAATGTTAAGGGGAAGATTAAAAAAGAGAAACTGGATCTGTGAATTCTCACAGAATCACAATTGAATTCATATCTTGCTACTCAGTCAGAATCTTATTAACCTGGAGTCCCAGTCTCTGTCACAATAATCATATATGTGATGATTTAGGCATATTGGCAGACATCCATTTAAAATGTAGGCAATGGCATATAAAGAGCCTTTTCTCCATGTCCACTGAAGTTTCTCAGCTTGCACTCTGGTAACATTTGTGTGGTCCAGTTAGTTCACAATGCTACCTTTACTTTTATACTTTAAGTAAATTTCCAAGCCTGTACTTTGTTACTTTTACAAAAGAAGTTAAATCAGTACTTTTACCAGAGTGTTTTTTTAACACAAGTATCTGTACCTCTACTTGAGTACGGGAAGTAAGTACTTTTTCCAACTCTGCTCAACTGTAACAGCCGCTAAAACGACCGTCACCTCACGGTGCTCTGTACCCGGCTCACAGTTACCTTTCCTCCGCTAAATTTAACTGTAAATTACTTTAAATGTCAGACACCGCCCACCAAGAGTCTGGGTCTGCCGAGGTTTCTTCCTAAAAGGGAGTTTTTCCTCGCCACTGTCGCAATAGCCACTGCTAATGCTTGCTCTTGGGGGAACTATTGGAATTGTTGGGGCTTTATAGAGTGTGGTCTAGACCTACTCTATCTGTAAAGTGTCTCGAGATAACTCTTGTTATGATTTGATACTATAAATAAAATTGAATTGAATTGAATTAAATACTGCTAAACTTAACTGTCATGTGACCGGCCGGCGGTCGCTGTTTTGTAGGATATCATATGATTTGTTGTGCATGAGTTTTCGTACGATATCATACGAACCCGTTCCTGAGAATGGACTGATCACCAACTGGACACTCATTACAACTCTTAGTCGACTCAGCTACACAGAACTTAATATACTGTATGTTGCAAAAAGTGATAGAATCCTTAAAGTTAAACTTGCCTTGCTTAATGCAAGTTCAGCCTCTAGTAAAACCATTATTTTAAATGATGTTATTAATACTTGATTTCCTATATTTTTTTTAACAGAAACATGGTCGGTTAAATGAACTTTGTCTGCCAAATTATGAATTTTTGTAGCTTCCCAAAGGGCAAGTAGCCGTAGACGAGGCATTGCTGTAGTGAAATTTATTTATAGTGTAATTTTATTAATTAATTAGTGGTTTGGTCTAAAAAAAGGTCAGAAAATTTTGTAAAATGTGGATGGAAATGTGTCTTTCCAAAAAGCCCAACATGACGTCCTCAAATGTCTTGTTCTGTCCACAACTCAAAGATATTCAGTTTTCCTGTCACAGACGACAGAAGAAACTAGAACATACTCACAATTTCGAGCTTAAATCACAGCGTTTTGGGCGCCCGGATAGCTCAGTTGGTAGAGCGGGCGCCCATATATAGAGGTTCACTCCGCCACGCAGCGGCTGCGGGTTCGACTCCGACCTGCGGTCATTTGCTGCATGTCATTCCCCCCTCTCTCTCCCATTTCATGTCTTCAGCTGTCCTGTCAAAATAAAGGCCTAAAAATGCACACAAAAAATCTTAAATCTCAGAATCTTTACAGTTTTCACATAAAATTACTCAAACTGATTAATCGATTATCAAAATAGTTGGCGAATCATGTAATTAGTTGACAACTAATCGATAAATCGATTAATCTCAGCAGCTCTAAATGAAGTTTTCTTGATTTGCTTGCTGTTAACGGCTCTCTGGGACAGTGTGTATAAACCTGATTAGGGTTCAACATTAAGTACTAAACGCAACGGTGGGCAAGTAAATAAATCAACCTACTTGCCCGTTCGGCCATCACCTTATCGTAAATTATGTTATTGTCTCTTGCCCCCTCCCCCAATTTGCAAATATGACAAACAACAGCTCATATGGTACAGCTCACAGAAGACAAATAAGACGAGAAGGTCAGATAGTGAAATAACATTTCAGTCAAAGCATAAGTTGTCCTCGTCACAAGGAATGTACAAAAAAATACAATAGTATTAGTTAAATAAACAAAATATCAGTAAATTAAATAAATATGGCATAAAAATCCGGTTACAATCTCATAATCAGGCTGCTAGTTAGAAGTCAGGTGGACCATAAAGTAATCCCAAATCCCCAGGCCCAGGCTCTTTGTCCCTTATCCTACCCAGCTTAACCTCATATGATGCTGTCTCACTCAGGAGGAGTTTCCACTCCTGCATCGTTGGGTTTATGGCTGATTTCCAGTATCTCAATATAATTCTGGCAGCAGAGGCTATCCCAACCATCAGAACTGAATATGTGCTTTTTGTCAGGGTTGGTGTTTCTGTTTTATCTCCCAAAAGGCATCGTCTTGGAGATATTGGCATGGTTACTCCTGCCCATGTCCCGAGAATGCTGGTTGAATGATTTGATTTGAATGTGCCGTTGGCCAATCGAGAATTGAGTTTGTGCTCGATGCTTTGGACGTTTTTTTTCTCTCTCCAATTTTTCATTCATTTTTTAAGCTTTTTGATGTTGTTTTTTTTTTTTTTTTTTTTTTTTACGTTTATCTCTTCTTTTTTTAGGCTTTCTTTGATGTTTTTTTTCCAATTTGGATAGGGGCCAATAAAAAATAGCCTTTGGGCATGTAGAATTTGTTTTGCCCGACCGGACAAGTGAAAAAAACAACCTTAACATTGAGCCCTGCTGATCATTGTCTGGAATAAACTAAGTGTTGCATGTTGGATATGAACCTGAATATCTTGTTGGGACAGATATGTATATGGGTCAGTTTTGACTGGATTACAGACAGGATCCCGATCCTCCGTGTGACTGCAGCGCTTCGCGTTGGCCTCCATATGCTCCTCGTGCTCCTCATGCGTGGATCTGATGTGAACGTGCATGAATGCCTCATTAGCTGTAATACAATTGCCTCTGTTAGCGTTGTTCTCCCGTTGTGGGTTTCTCAGCCTTGTCCCAGACGCACGCCACACAGAAGACTTCCTCCCCTGTGGGTTTGTGGTTAACGTTACAGTCAAAGTGGGAACCAGCCGTTTTGATTGGCTGTCTGAATCACAGTCTGTGGAGCTGTAGTGTGAGTAATCATGTCGCATGTAAATACATCACTTATGGTTCTGTTGCAGCCATATTGCTTTCCAGACTGAATTCATATGGATGGATTTTTTTCAGCTTCACAACATCTGGAATTGAAGCATACAGTAACGAGGAGTTGACATTCTATGAGACACATATTATATGTCGACATGTCCTCATGTACACATTTTTAACGGCCTATTGTAATGTTTCTAGACCAGGGCTGCACGAAATCAGGAAAATATGCAATAATGTTGTTGAATATCGCGATAACAATGTTACTCACGATACATAAACAGATATTAAAATGGACTCAATGGACTGATATTCTTTTACAACACAACAAATTGCTCGTTGAATTTAAAACTATTAAAAGGAAATCATTTCCAACATTATTTTATGGACAAATTGAACATTATATTCTATGTAAAAGTCACCACTAAAAAAAAGTGAAAGTTACATTTTAAAGGGCAGTTTTCTTAAGATTTTCTTTCAACTAACACACAAAAAAAAATCAGTTTTGTGTTTTTTTAGGGTTTCAGTGATAATCTAAACACAGCAGTCAGAGTTAAACTGAAAAAGTCTATGGGATTTAGGGTAGTCGTAGGTGATGTTGAAATTACGGCCAAGGAAGCGGTCACTTACTTAGGCTGTATACTGGACAACAAACTATCAGGGGAGTTTATGGCCCGAAAAATTATCTCAAAGGTAAGCCAACGGACTGTTCCTGGCAAGAATATCCAGCCTCTTAGATAGTAACACCTTGAACATCCTGGCTGATGCTCTTGTTCAATGCCATCTTGACTATACCTGTACATCTTGGTATACAGGCATTACTAAAAGCCTTAAAGACAAGCTACAGATCTGTCAAAATAAACTGATCAGAGTGGTCTTTAAACTCCATCCTAGAACTCATCTTCTCCCTGACCATTTCTCCAGTCTTAGGTGGCTCAGAGTGGAGGAGAGAGCTTTCCCAACTTAAACTGTGTTTAATTTATAAGATAAGAAATAACCTGGCACCCAAGTATTTAAGTAATTACTTTTCAAAAAATTGCGATACGCATAGCTATTCCACCAGGGGGAGTTCCACAGATTACAGGTCCTGCTGTTTTAAGAGCTGTATGGGAAAGTACTCTTTCCTATACTCGGCAGCTGTCTTGTGGAATGGCTTACCTTCCAACCTTAAATTGTTGAGCTCCTCCTACTTTCATTTTAAATCTTTAATAAAAAAATGGTTATCAAGCCCATAAACAAACTCAAAAGATCCTTGAAGTACTAGGAATATTGTACTGTTGTTTGTACTGTATTGTCTGTTTATGTGTCTGCATGTCTGTCAGGGAACCTAGTCCCTGTTTTCTATTGTGTTTTAGATCTGTTTTATTTGTCTGTCTTGATTATTAGTTGACCCCTTTCCCCTTTGTCCTCAATGTTTTTAGTCCATGTGTTGTATTCCCCTTCCATCTTAAGGACCACAATGGAAACAAGCCTTTGGGCTTTATTGTGTTTTTATCCTTTTGAACACCTCGTTGATTGTTGTTCAATAAATTTTTCATTCATTCATTCATTCATTCAGTCACGAGCATAGCGATTTCCAGTGAGTTGTAATTCCAAGTCGTCCATTTTATGCACCATTGGAGAGATGCAGGCTCGGAAGAGGTGGCTTGTGTGGCTATTTTCTTAGCCTTATAGCATAACACCAGACCTGCACTCCCTCTTCTGCTTCCCCTCCCTCCTCCGTCTGCGCCGCCTCCTAAACCCGACAACAATCCACGGAGAGCCCAGCGGTCTCGCTATGTCGTCTGGGATGTTGTGCATATAATGAAAGACACTCAAAATAGATATCTGGTGCTGGTCACCGATGTCCTAAAGGTTCTGGCGGGTGTAGCAAGAACGAAGTACAGAAACGACAGGAAAGAGTCCGGTGTTATGCTAAGGCTAAGAAAACAACCACACAAGCCACCTCTACCGAGCCTGTATCTCTCCAATGCCAGATCCCTGGTGCATAAAATGGACGACTTGGAATTACAACTCACTGGAAATCGCTATGTTCGTGACTGCTGTGTTTTGATTATCACTGAAACCTGGCTTCACCCGGGGATACCCGATGCTAGCATGCAGCTAGCAGGCCGCACGCTGCTCCGTTTGGACAGGACTGAGGGGGTCATCCCTATGTTCCCCGGGTCCTATGTTCCCCGTTTTTAGAAAAAAGGTCCTATGTTCCCTGTTTTTCCCAAAAAGGGTCCTATGTTCCCCTGTAGCAATACATACCGGGGAGCATAGGACCCTTTGTCTGGAAAAGGGTCCTATGTTCCCCGCAATCTATCAATCTTTACGCTAGGGTTAGGGTAAGGGTTAGGGTTAGGGTTAGCCATGGAATTTGGCAGTAATGGTGGAAAAAGTAACAGACCGGGGAACATAGGACCCTTTTTTTGAAAAAGGGTCCTATGTTCCCCAGTCTCATACAAAGAGGGGAACATAGGACCCAGGGAACATAGGACCTGGGGAACATAAACACGCTCCCGGACTGAGGACTCCAGTAAGAGCAGAGGAGGGGGGGCTCTGTATGTACGTGCATGAGAACTGGTGTACTAACGGGACAATTATAGATAAACACTGTTCCCCTGACCTCGAGTACATGTCTGTAAGATACCGGCCTTTTTCTCTACCGAGAGAGCTAACAATAGTGATCGTCACGGCTGTGTATATTTCACCCAACGCCATTATAAACACGGCACTCTCTCTCCTGCCGAACACCATAAACGGGGTCCACCCCGACGGTGTTCATATAATCGCAGACTTCAATAAGGCCAACTTGAAGCACAGAAATTTTAATTGCATTTTGTGTCTGTTAAAAGGCACAAAGGCACTCTTTATAAGATGCCCCCACAACTGGCATTTTAGCTAACTGGGAGCTCTGATCGTTAGCTGCAGCAACTCCAGTTTGCTAGCACCGATTTTGGTCTTTTTTTTTTTCCTATCAGTACTCGGAGACATCTAGCGATCAAGATTCAGGTAAAAATTCTCCTTTAAGCTACATTTATGGTAGGATTTGAGTACCTTTTCCTCCTCGGCTGGTTTTGTTGACAGAGCGCTTCAACCTGGACAACAGTTGTTGTTTACTCACAGTTGTACAAAGCCTGCAGAACTGTGACTTCATGTAGGGCATCCTCTCATCATATTTACTCAGCCTGTGTTTGTTTACAGTGCTAAGCTAACCCCACATGATAAGATAACACACACACACACACACACACACACACACACACACTTCAATCCCAGGGAGTCCATCAGTCAGATCAGACGGCACAAAAACAAAACGCACAGAGATGGAAGCAAAAAATAGATTACATTTTAAGGCAGCTCTCTGTCTTTCTATCCCAACAAGTGCTCCAAAACATACGACGACATCGGTCGTTCATTCCTACCCTCTGATACAACCCACAGGAGCGTTTTCCAACCTCATATCTAAACCAGAGAACCGTGTCTGTTTCTTTTTATTAGATAACATTAGTAGTTGTTGTATGAGTGAGCCTATACTTTGGTTTGACATTACTTTTTTGAGTCAGTTTATTTGTATTTGTGAAACTGTTTGTTCGACCTCTCAACGCTGATTAGAGCACAAACATATATTTGTGGTTGGGCTTACCAATGGCTTAAACCAGCTCACCTGGTAGTGCACGCGCCCATATATAGAGGTTTACTCCTCCACGCAGCGGCCGCAGGTTTGACTCCGACCTGAGGCCCTTTTCTGCATGTCATTCCCCCTCTCTCTCTCCTTTAATGTCTTCAGCTGTCCTATAAAAATGAATGAAAAATACCCCAAATATATCTTTAAAAAAACCCTGAATATTCCACCCATATATGATAGTTTACCAGTGAATCCAAAACCATGGGAATTAATGTGCTGCTCTAACAATCTCCCTTCTTATGTGTTTTGCAGATGTTTCTAGTCCGAATGGGCCCTTAGCTCAGGGCTTACAGTCGGCGTTCAAGTTCATCACAAAGGCGTTGGATGGTCAGGGCTCAAGTTCCTAAACATTATCAACCTGTTCTCGTAAAATATGGACGCTTGGGCGGTGTCTCTCAGCGTCAGATACAACCCAAAAATCACCCTTCAGCATCTGTATGGAACGCCCCGGGCAGAGCAGCAGCTCGACCGCTGCGCTGTAAGATGACGCAGTATTAAGAGAGGCAACGGTAGCGAGTAGTATGAGAGACCTAAATGCTGCGTAAGGAGGCAGGTTGGGGGGGGGTGGATGGGTCAAACATCACAGGACTTTCACCCAGGAGACCTGGGTTCATGTCCCGATCTTGTCCCGCGTGTCACTGAAACGTACATTTGCTAACCCCACCCACCAACTTTTCCTAAACCTAACTGTCCCGTTCTTGTGCCGCACGTCAATCAGTACGTCCTGACCATTGACTGTAAATATTAATGGACAACGCATCCAGTTCGGCAAAGTGCTGCAAAGGCGGAAGTGCCTTAAACCTGCTTTCTATCTGAATTCCAGCAGGGGGAGACTCCTTAAACCTGCTTTCTATCTGAATTCCAGCAGGGGGAGACTCCTTAAACCTGCTTTCTATCTGAATTCCTGCAGGGGGAGACTCCTTAAACCTGCTTTCTATCTGAATTCCAGCAGGGGGAGACTCCTTAAATCTGCTTTCTATCTGAATTCCAGCAGGGGGCGACACATGCGTTTGCAAAAGGAGTTTGGTTTCTGTAGAAGTCTATGAGAAAGTGACCCACTTCTCACTTGATTTATTACCTCAGTAAACATTTTCATAATGAGTTTATGGTCTCAATCACTAGTTTTAAGTCTTCTTCAATACAGAATGATGTTCATTATTTTAATTATGGTCTCACCAAGCGTCCATATTTTACCCGATGGGAGAGTGAGAATGTGTTGGGTAAAACATTGGGGAAAAAAAGTTGCAATTGTTTGTTGTAGCTTCAAGATTTCCTTACAACGAAAACTAAAGAGGTCCAATCCAGGAAAAACAGACCAAAAGTACACCTAAATACGTTAACAGTAGGGCTGGGTACTGAATTCAATACTTGTTAGGCACTGACTGAACTGCCTCTAAAGTATTGAGTATCAAAAAATGCCTCATCATTCAATACCCAATTTCAATACCTAAGGAGCAAATCTCATCAGAGTCTGTGAGCCAATCAGCACGCAGCATGCTTCTACCAATATCTAATAATGTCTGTGATTGGCTGTCTGACGTTACACGTCGTAGAGACACGCAGGAAAAACTACGTTACACAGAGACAGACTCACGTAGTCGGAGCTGAAACATAAATACAAAGATTTGTGTCGTAATGTGTAATGTTGTCATTTATTTTTGTTTAAATTGAATTGGTATTGAAAAAGTATTGTTTAGGAACCAGCATCAAAATCACGGTATTGGTATCGTTATCGAAAATACCCAGCCCTAGTTGACAGTATACGTATTATGTCCTCCTACAGAGACACTTCCTCATCAGTGTGTCCAATATTGTCCATCTGTCCTTGCCGGTCCAGACAGAGACAGAGGTAGAATATGGAAATGACCACCTCTCGGCTCCTTCATTATTCATATTTCAGTAGCTGGTGAATAATCCGATTACTGCTGATGAACATGCTGAATTATTCAGGAGGCTGTGATTGGGACGGGGGATGCAACTGGCCACGAAGGGTTAATGTTTTTGTGCAAACATTGCAGCCAGAAGTTTGTTCTCTGGCAGCATGTGACTGTGATGAAAATGAAGAGGAGTGTTCATGTTTCTCTCTGAGCAGACTCTAAACTGACCTGACGTTCAGAGGAGAACGACTCGAGCTTAAGAGATGTTATTTTTTGTTTCGGACAGTGAACCCAGCTGGGTGTGATTAAACCCGCCTGACCCCCGAGTGACTGCAGAGGAGGGGGGGAGGTGTAGAGATGAACCTGGGCAACAACACACCCACTGCACCAGCTGCTACCCTGACAGACTGTGTGTGTGTGTGTGTGTGCGTGTGTGTGCGTGCGTGCGTGCGTGTCTTTTTAAAACTATATTTTGAGTCTATACAATGTTAAAAATCAAGACGTGTCCATAAATGTTTCCATAGAATTATGACTTTTTTTATACTAAAATATAATTTAGCATGAAAAGTAATTATGACTTCATCTGATCAGGAATTACAAAATAAGGATGTCACATTTCAGAGAAAGTCAGAATTGTGAGATACGAAGGTCACAAGCCGTTTTCACTCCCAACTCGTCAATGCTCTTAGCGTCAGACACCGAAGCACACGTTACCCTTTAGCATCTGTATGGGACTAACCGGGCAGAGCAGCTGCTCGACCACGTTGGGGTTTACTTTTTATTTTAAACGGGACATGAATCCCGGGTTAAAGTCCTCCATCCATCATCATCGGCTTACCCGGGGTCGGGTTGCGGGGGAAGCAGCTCCAGCAGGGGACCCCAAACTTCCCTTTCCCGAGCCACCTTAGCCAACTCTGACTGGGGGATCCCAAGGCGTTCCCAGGCCAGGTTGGAGATATAATCCCTCCACCTAGTCCTGGGTCTTCCCCGAGGCCTCCTCCCAGCTGGACGTTCCTGGAACACCTCCTTAGGGAGGCGCCCAGGGGGCATCCTTACCAGACGCCCCAAACCACCTCAACTGGCTCTTTTCGACGCAAAGCCCATTTTGGCCGCTTGTACCCTGGATCTTGTTATTTCGGTTATGACCCAACCTTAATGACCACAGGTGAGGGTAGGAACGGAAATTGACCGGTAGCTTGAGAGCTTTGCCTTTTGTCACAACGGTGCGATAAAGTTTATGTAATACCGCCCATGCTGCGCTGATTCTCCGGCCAATCTCCCGCTCCATTGTCCCCTCACTTGCGAACAAGACCCCAAGGTACTTGAACTCCATCACTTGAGGTAAGGATAGTCCTGTGTTTGTTTGATCCATCCACACCCCCCCAACCTGTCTCATTGGCTGAATCTCTCTTCTCTTATTTGATATCTCCTCGGGCCTCAGTTGAACCGGATTTTAAATCTGGCCCTACTTCATGAAGGCCGTCTCAAAGCTCTTATTACTGCCCCGGGGAGCTATGAGCGAGGATGGAGGAGGGATCTCTGAGGAGCTATGAGCGAGGAGGGATCTCTGAAGAGCTGTGAGCGAGGATGGAGGAGGGATCTCTGAGGAGCTATGAGCGAGGATGGAGGAGGGATCTCTGAGGAGCTATGAGCGAGGATGGAGGAGGGATCTCTGAGGAGCTATGAGCGAGGATGGAGGAGGGTTCTCTGAGGAGCTATGAGCGAGGAGGGATCTCTGAAGAGCTGTGAGCGAGGATGGAGGAGGGATCTCTGAGGAGCTATGAGCGAGGATGGAGGAGGGATCTCTGAGGAGCTATGAGCGAGGATACAGAGAGCAGCCTTCCTGGAAGCTGTGCAGCTGAAAGCCGTTGCTATCCCCTACAGCTGATGAATTCATGTGACGCTTCAGAGGAAAGGACGTCTCGCCTCGCTACTCGCATGATTTCCTTGTGTCTCTTCCGTGGGACGGACTAAGACGCGAGGAAGGGAAGCAGGTGAAAGAAACGTGGATTTAATTTAAGGGAAGTGAGATCCAGCCCTTATGAGGAACTTGGCGCTCTTTTAATGTAGCTAGTCTAGACTCTACCTCAGTTCCTTTATCATCCTCTCACTTATGTTTGTATTGCTCTTGTGTTCCATCCATCACTTTGTTTAATCTCTTTCTGTACACATAGGCCTACCTTTTCTCCCACTTTCTTGATGCATGAGCCTCCGTTTCTCTCTGATGTATATATTCTTTCACTCACTTTCTCTCTCTTCTTTTGCATTCTTTGTTGGTATGCTGCCTCTCTCTTCCTCCTTAACATTCAAAGCAGCGTCTGAATAATTCCCATTGAAATAATTGATTTCCTTCTCCCTTTCTTTGTCTGCTGGACTGCTCAGTAAATAATGGATGGCTTCTTCATCAGGGACTCCCGGACCCAGGAGGCTGAGTGACGGCTGTTACTAATAAACACACACACACACACACACACACACACACACACACACACACACACAGTGTGTTTCACTATCTTTGTGGGGACCCGTCATTGACATAATGCATTCCCTAGCCCCTTACCCTAATCATCACCACTAAATGCCTAACCTTAACCCTTACCCTCACCCTAACCATAACCTAATTCTAACCCTAATCCTAAAACCAAGTCTTAACCCTCAAACAGACCTTTAAAGTTGTGGGGTCCAGCATTTTGGCCCCACAAAGCTGTCCGGACCCCACAAGTATACTGTATTCACGGTTTTTGGACCCCATGAATATAGTTAAACAAGAACACACACACACACACACCTTTCTTGGCAGGATGGGCTGCGTATTTCCGTTAAACACAGATGATGAAGATTAAGAGATGACATTATCTTGTGGAAAAAATACATAATGGAAAAGTAGATAAGTGTAAAGTGATGCCTTGCTTATGGTTGTAAGCTTGGGTTGTTAAAATGCCCATTATTTTAATTAATTAACTTTAGCTTAGTTTAGCTTGAAACTGCAATTTTATTTACTTTCCTCACTTTAAAATTGCACAGTCGCTGTTTTCCTTTATCTACTACTCTACAGATGTATATAGGCAGGTTTGTGAGAGCCTGAGGAATCAACCATACAGTGTAGTGTGTAGTGTTAGCATAAAAGGGCTAAAAGAGGCTAAAATCTATAGTCACAGCAGCTGAGTTGATAATTCTTAACGAGTTCAGCTCTATGACCTCAGCACAAGCAAGCGCCTCGGTCCTAGCCGCATCCTGAGCGGCTGTGGCTCAGGTGGTAGAGCGGTCGTCTACCAATCAGAAGGTTTTTCATTCGATCCCGGGCCCTGCAGTCCCGTGTCGGAAGTGTCCTGGGGCAAGACACTGAACCTTGATATGCTGAATGTGTGAATGTTTATCTGATGAATAGCGAATGGTTCCTGTACTGTGTAAAAGCGCTTTGAGTAGTCATTAAGACTAGAAAAGCGCTACTAAGTCAAGTCAATTTATTTATAGAGCACATTTAAAACCAACCTAGGCTGAACAAAGTGCTGTACTAAGTTATATTAGGCCTATGTTATAAAAACAAAGGGAGACAATAAAAATATAGACACAATGAACAACATACAAACTAAACTCCCTAAACTAAATCATACGCCAAAGAATAAAAATGTGTTTTAAGACGAGACTTAAAGATCTCGTCCGTAGAGGAGGATCTAATATCAATGGGAAGTTTGTCCCAGAGTCTCGGGGCCACAACGGAGAAGGCTCGATACAGTCCCTTTACATCACTGTCGTGCCACTAATGACGTTAAATTACACCCCCTTGTGTAATAATGAACTATAATTATAGTAATTATACGTCTAGACGCAGATTCACATCACAAAAGAACAGAATCACATGTAGACAGACATCCCCCAGTATTAACCAGAAAGTGAACAACTATATGGTGCTATATATGACTGCATGCTGTTGCTGTAACGTGTAATGTAACTTGTGAAAAGCATATCCAATCCCTCAATAGTCATGTTTCCATGAACACATTTTAATGCGCATTTTGAAGTATCACATTAGAAAATGTTAATGGAAACGGCAAATTTCTGCCTTTTTTCGAAAAAGAGTTAATGTGCAAAATGGGAGATGGAAACAGCTTTGCCGAATAAGTTGTGACGTAGCGAACATGTAACTCACATGACTATAGTCCCGGTATCCATTGGATGGGAGAAGGATCGGGATAAGCGTCCCATCAGCGTCGTACACTTGTGGCACAAGTTGCGTAGTGGAGTTGCGGTGCGCTGTAGCCTGTGCCTCAGGCACATCGAGTAAATTGACGAATTGGTTCAACAGCTTGAATCGTATAGCCCTGCACACCGCGTATACACAGCGGTGAACTGTTGTCTCGCTGACACCAAATGTCTCTGCCACAACCCTGTATTCTGCACAGGAGCATGCCTATGTTCCCACATTTCTAAGATTTTTTTCAAAATTAGGCCCTATGTTCCCACATTTCCTTTTTCATAAATTTGTTTCAGATTTTATCCCCTTAACCCTAAAACATCTTTTGAAAATGTCCTAGAAATGTGGGAACATAAGCCTGTGGGACCATAGGGCTGTGGGACCATTGGGCCGTGGGTCCATTGGGCTGTGGGACCATAGGGCCGTGGGTCCATTGGGCTGTGGGACCATTGAGCTGGCCCCTTCTGCACAGGTGGCCAACTTGTACAATGCTACCTCTACCTATTTAGCCAAAGAACTTTGCTTCTAAACTCTTTCATTTAGCAAGCCGGTTTGCAATCTACAACCATTCATAACGTCAACTTGTGATTAAATTACATTTTGTGTAGTCTGGTTTATTTGCTCTAAACCAGTTGATGGAAACGCTTCTAATTTGCATTTTCTTTTCTCTTTTTTAATAATTCGCTTGACAATTAGATGGAAACATGACTAATATCACCTGCCTCCATCACTCCGCCAGAACACATCTGCATTCAGATGAAAGATGAGACTGAATAGGTGCTGTGTTGCTTCTAACAGCCATAAAACGTTTAATGGGGCCCATTCTCGACCTTGTTCACTTTACATAATAAGCGTTTTTCTCTCCTCTGCTGAATGACTATTAAAAAGGAAACTGCAAAGCACAAAATGACCCCTGACCCCTCGGATAGATTAAGGCTAACATGAGGTTCAGGTAAGTACTGCTCTTTAATAAATATCCTTTATTTATAAAAGGGAAATAGTCTGACAATATAAAGTGAAGAGATTTTTGCTTTACTCAAGTCAATACTCCATGTCAGGCTGTTATTTTTGGGAATTTATTTTCCCATTAAAACATGCTTTCTTCAGCAGGCCTGTGTATGAATTCATTAGGAAGCAGAATGTGTCTCTCTCTCTTCAGGCTCCCATTTCACAACATCTTCACTTCTTCAAGCCATTGCCAGATGAGTTGCTTAAATTTTAGTGCTGTCAAACGATTAAAATATGTAATCGTGATTAATTGCATTAATGTCATAGTCAGCTCGCAATTAATCGCAATTAATCGCACATTTTTATCTATTCTAAATGTCCCTAGATTTCTTTTTGTCCCATTATTTTTTTCTCATTTGAATGCTCTTATCAACATGGAAAAGTGGATCAGCTTGCTTTGTGCAAATGTTTTTTTTAAGTTTGTTCTTAGTTGTGGTATCCATGTGCTTCTGTCTGAAGTCATCCATTGTCGTCTGGCTTTGACGAGGGGGCGGAGAATTGGCATCAGCTGTGTGCTTGGCCATCAGCTGTGTGCTTGGCCATCAGCCGTGTGCTTGGCCATCAGCCGTGTGCTTGGTCATCAGCCGTGTGCTTGGTCATCAGCCGTGTGCTTGGCCATCAAGTGGTATTTCAGACTGGACATGCTGCGATGATAGCTCAGTTCACAACGACTAAACACACAGATCTCTTTGGTCTTGTCAATGGAACCATTTGGCAACTTTTTAAAAGTAAACTTTCCATTCAGAATCTTATTGGCATCCATTTCGGCGTCTCGTGCTCGCCATCCACTCAAAACGTAACGTTAGCCTACTACTCTTTGGCCGGCTCGCAAGCCCAAACAAGTGTGTGCGGCGTGCCTGTTGTTTAGTTTCCGGTCTAGCTAGATCCGGTGTGGTGTTGTAGTTTTTCTAACGTTACTAGTTGTTGCAACAGCATGTGAAAGAAACTACAAAGTTTTCTATGCCAAAAAGAATGTTAATCTCTCGATAAAAAAATTGACGCCGTTAAAATGGATTTGCATTAACGCCGTTAATAATGCGTTTAACTGACAGCACTATTACATTTTTTTAAAGATCATTTTGGGGGCTTTTCCGCCTTTAATGGACAGGACAGCAAGGTGAGAGAGAGGGGGAAGACATGCAGGAAATCATCACAGGTCGGAGTTGAACTCTGGACCTCTGCTTCGAGGCATGAACCTCTAAATATATGTGCGCCTGCTCTACCCACTGACCCAACCCGGCCACAGTTGCTTACATTTTTTTTTTTTAGGTTTTGTCGTGCACTTTGTCGTGATAAAGAGCAGACCAGTTTGAACTGGAGATGTCCAGGAGATCAACACATCCTCGTTTCTAAACGTAACGGTCGCAGTTTTAAATACGTTGTCGTTAACGTTGCACAACGGTCGCAGTTTGGTTAGGTTTAGGCTCCAAAAACAACTTGCTTAAGTTAAGGAAAAGATCGTGGTTAAGGTTGAAATAAGTACACTTGTTACCTAGGGCGTAATTTCCACTGGGGACAGGGGGGACATGTTCCCCACACTTTTCAAAATCCTGTTTATTATTTCATTTATACGTCTCAGTGATCGGCCCCCATTTACATCAATAAAGAAAGTAAGACACCTTTTTCTTATACATAATTAAGTAGTATTCTTTCTGGAAGACTTTATCATTAAGAGGAACTGAATTATTTTCTGGATTTTGTATCATCATAGTCCATAGAAATGGGATTCAAAAAACATTTTTCTTTTTGAAGGACCCCCCCCAAACCCACTGCTTTGTGTTGCCCCCACTTTTCAGACCACAGTTACGGTACTTCACTTTCATACGTATGTACATGACGAAATTACACAAATAATGTAGAATGTGACATAGTTTAATATTTTACATAAAGTTAAAATAAAGCAACTTTGACTTAGACTGGGTGAACCCAGCCTGATCTGCCGGTGATTTCATTTCACCCTGCAGCTCAGGCTGGAAACCTGTACATTTCTCTATCCTGCTTCCGTTACAAATTTGAATAAAGATCTTATTATTGCACCATCCGGTCTCCCTGAAGATTCTTTGATTTGACAAATTGACCTAAGAAAATCCACAACAGTACACAACTAAGTGGGTCAAAACCTAAATTGAAATGTGGGCCGGATCAAAATGTGCGAGGTGCCAGGTTCGCTGACCACCCATTTCGCCGACGCTTCATTGCTCCGACCTCTTAATAACCTGAAAAATTCCCTTTGGTCCTACAGCCCACTAGTCTGACATCCCATTGTTCCGACCATATAGGCTTTTGTGGATCAAAGGGACGTCGGACTAGTTGGCTGTAAGACCAAAGGGAATTTGTTGGGTTATTGAAAGGTCGGAACAATGGAGCGTCGGAGAAATGACATGGCACCCCAAGTTCGGCCCACGGGCCTTGAGTTTGACACGTGTTTTAGGGGCTCTGTTGAAGTTATATTAGCTTGAAGTGGTTTTGATCTGAGTTCAGTACGAGCAGCAGATGGAACGTTCTAGTTATGATGGATCCTTCTATAAAAGGAAAGGTGTGTCTTCGCCTGGCAGTAAAGCACCCAGCACATTCTCCACAACGACAGGCTGAAGGACCAGCAGTGTGGAACATAAAGCTCCAATGTGTTAGGTCTGAAAGCCCGCAGGTCAAAGGTCAGCACTATAATGTGGGCGAGCAATTACTGATGAATGAAGCCCCAGCGTGTGCGTCCTTAAGGTCAGAGACACACAGTGGTACTTCATGTTCCTACACTGACCAATCATGCTTTGAGAGAAAAACATCCACACGTTGTTTTCACCTCAGTTATTATCCGTCTGAACCGGCAGAAGGACAACTTTTGGGCTTTTATCAGAAGTGCATCAGCCTATTCAGCTGATGGAGTCAAGCTAAATGGATCATGCTGTGTGTCCTGACCTGCTCACATTAGCAAACACTCAACTCCACTGAAATGATTCAACCTTTTTGCGCTAACACACTCTCCATGTCTGTAGCAATAATCAGAAGCTGCGTCCGAATCTACCTCATTCACTCTTTCCTATACCTGGGGTTTCAACCCTTTGAAAGACCAGTGAATTATGACTTTTTGTCTTGTTATGCACATTTTGTTAATGTAAGGTGTGTATGTTACTTATGTAAGTCTAGATTGGGGCCCATGTTGCATGACACCTAGTCTATATCCACGACGTTCCACATACGGGATTGCTGCCGGAAATTCTGCTGGATGTCACTCTTTTCAACCGGATGTCCCGTTACCTTCCACTTCCTTTGTGTTAAAATTTTAAACTCCGGTGGATTTCTGAGGACTATGGTTAACTGCTCCTCAGATCTCTGCAGGGTAAATCCAGACAGCCATCTGTCCAACCTGAGTTTTCTGTTGCACCACTAAAACTACTTTTGAATGTACACATGTTCCACCAAAACAAGTTCCTTCCCGAGGTTGACGCAACGTGGCTCCGCTTGGTGCTTAGCACCGCCCATGATGATTGTGATTGGTTTAAAGAAATGCCAGTAAACCAGAGCACGTTTTTCTCCCATCCAGGAATGCTGTGTGGACTAGACAGACCTTCCTCCGCAGCGCTGTGGAGGAAGGTCTGGCAAAATCGAGACTACATGACACCATAATGATTCTTAAGAAGGCCTCACATAGATCAAAATTAATTTATTAAAGAAGAGTGCAAACACACTAATGCCATCTTACTGCCGGTGGGAAGTCACAATGAATGTCGCATGTCAGAGCTCAATACATGGTGTCATCTTCTCTGGATTTATTGAATATTTTTACACAAAGGATGATGAAAATAAGCACTGATTTAAAATTGATCTAGCCAAAATTTTAGAAATTAGGGTAAAAACTTTAATTAAACAATACAATGAACATATAGCTATGGGGACGCTATTTTGTGGGAGTGTTAAGGGCTTTATGTAGTGTATAAATCTGAAAATTTGGATTCCCAAGTAACACCACTGAAGGTAAAAATAGTGCACTCGGTGGCAAAGAGACTGTCGGTGACATAAGGGGTTTGTTCAAGCAGCAATTACAACTTAAATTTACAGTCACAGGGTTGGTGCCCTCTAGTGGCCATAGTAGTTATAACGGGAGCAAAGCAGGAAGTAATGTGACGAAGTATAAGAGCGCCAAAATCCAAAGGGGATCGGTCCGCCGCTTAGCACGCCATCCAGAACCAACCCCAAGACCCGTAGGAGTGGGTTGTGCGTTGTGTTTTCTTTTTATTCTTTTGTTTAGTTTTAGTTTTTAGTTTTTTTCTCCAGTTAAATCTCTCCATCCAACATATATAAACCTGTGAGATGCTCTTACACATGGTAAAGGGTAGTGATGTGCAGCAGTCACTCACCCAGACACTTTAAATCCAAAACTGAGTGATGATTATCAATATTAAATAAACATTTACCCAATACTGTGTTTCAGTTTTATCTCTGTTGTGGGTCAGGAGAGCAGTTTAGTACTGTACCGTGTGTGTGTGTGTGTGTGTGTGTGTGTGTGTGTGTGTGTGTGTGTGTGTGTGTGTGTGTGTGTGTGTGTAAGCCACGACGAACGTCGCTCATGTGTGTCGAAACTGAAACTGGTTGACTGTGTTTGTGATGTGTGTTATGTTTACAGACAAACATCGAACTGCAACACTTACTGGCTTTCTGAATAAAACACACACACACACACACACACACACACACACACTAACACAAACACACAGGAAGTGTTGCATTGTGTCTTTGATGTGTTGGGAGTGCGAGTATTTCACTGCCCGCCTGGAAAAAACGGAACAAATCAGAGGATTATTGAGGCCTGGGAGACACTGCAGGGTGTGTGTGTGTGTGTGTGTGTGTGTGTTTGGTGTGTGTGTGTGTGTGTGTGTGTGTGTGTTTGTTGTGTGTGTATGCATGTGAAGTCTGGGGGGGTCACGCTATGTTTGGTGCCCTGATTGCTGATCCACTTCCTCTTCATCAAAGAGACGAGGAGGAGGAGGAGGAGGAGGAGTGACGCCGCTGCAGCCTGAAGCCTGCCAGGATATTCAAGGGGGAGTTTGAGACGTGACAGCATGACGAGCAGAATGGGGGGGTGTTGCGGTCACATTTGGGCGATAAGATAGGAAGAGGGAGGGTAACTTCCTGTTGGCACTGTGAGAACAGCTCAACACAAACTTTTCCTCAGGATTTTGTTTCCCTCTGGACTGCTGACCTTTGTCAACGTATTCCTGTTTGGAGTTCCGAAACACGGTGCCAATATGGCACGAGTTCCTAAACGACCAGTATCTACCGGACCGATGCCAACACAGATTTCAGTACCTAATTTCGGTGCAACTTAAATGCCTGTGCTGCACTCTGTTGCTCCGAAACCGACGTAGTAGTATCTGTGCATGTGACGCTATACTTGTCAGCAGGTAAGAAGCTGGCTTAAACATGGTTAAAATGCTAAAAGCCGATCTTTAATGTCACCAACGGTCGTTTTGTGTGCTTCTGTCGGTTTAATTACCATTTAGGCACTGGGACTGTTTCTTTATAGCACCGCTATCGGGAAAAAAACAGATGATACCCAACCCTAACGTTCACCTGCCTCACGGTGTGTGACAAGTGTGTAATCCTCCGGCGTCATACGGGAGGGTTTCACACGGGAGCATCCAAGCTCTTCAAAACGAGTCCAAACACACAGAAAAGAGGCTCGGACAGGCAGATGGCTCTGATTGGAAATCTAGTTTGAAATGAAAATACATCTTACTGTGCAGTGATGCAGACCATCTCTATCTCTGTCTCTGTCGCTGTCTTTTATAATCCCTGTCTGCTACTTACAACTCACTGTCAATTTATTAACAAAGTTTGAGATTCAAGTTTTCTTGTCATGTGTAAGAAGCAGCAGCGCGTTCCATTGCCATGAAAAGACTGTGCTTTGGTCACCTCTATGCAATGCGCATTAAGGGCGGCAATAGCTCAGTCTGTAGGGACTTAGCTTGGGAACCGGAGGGTTTCCAGTAAAGGTCCCCATACGGAGCAAGTACGGAGTGCCTCCTGGACACTGCTGAGGTGCACTTGAGCAAGGCACCAAACCCCCAAACGGCTCCAGTGATGCCGTGTGGCTGACCCTGCCTTATCCCTTTAAAATGCACGTGTGTACACGTTAGAGCTGTCCTCTATAATACCATTCAAATTTCATTTATTTTTTAAAATATTCAAATAATATTCAAATATTTAATGCTCAAATGCAGCCTGTTATTAATATTTACTACACTACTCAGACTTATGCATTGTCAATGCCACTATAAGCATGAATGGATGAAAGCGTCAGCTATAAGCATGTGGTTGTTGTTACAAGTTCTGTCCACTAGAGGGACTTCTAACATTAGCCTGGCCTTGAAGGGGACCTACGTCATGGCGCTGTTTACATTAATTTTCCACAACGAGCACACAGAGACAAACACAAATCAACAGAGAACTCTGTAATGAAACATTATCTAACGTGTCATTGAAGCGGCTCTGTTGTAAAGGCTAACGGTGCTCGGTTAGCACAATGACATCATGTTAGAAAGCACAGCCGAAACGAGTTGTCATAAACTGAGTAACAATAGTGTTAGCGACAATGCTAACGACATTGATAACTAAGCTAAACGGTGCTGCCACTACTATTTTAGTGATTTATAAGCAACCTATTTCTTGCAGATTGTCACGTTACTGTTAGAAGGTAATATATGAAGTCGAAGCTAACTATGGCAGTTGTAGGGCAGCTAACATTAACTTTAGCTGTCTCCATGAAGCTCCCAGCTAAGCTCCTATAACTCGCGACGCAGTTAGGAAACAAGAATGAGCTAACTAATGATAACGTAAGCATTTTGGCTCGGTGGATGTCGATTTTAAAGTCATGTTAAAACTATTTTCCATCCTTCATCCGATTCCCAGCCCCCCTGTACTTACGTTACTGGTACGTTACTGGTACGTAACGTTAGCTCCATGATCTCACAATGCCTTGTGTTTCTCACTCCCGCTAACTTATTGTTCATCAGACGTGACATGACAAGAGCATTTCATTTTCACATGCGGGCGAGAAAAGGGAGATTAGCTAACGCAAGCAATTTCTTTCGGAATTCGTTCCAACAGCCCTAGTACACGTACAGAACGAGGGATACGCGAGACGCATTTCAACTACCAATTGCCTTGTGTACAAGGAAGGACAACCAGTAATAAAGTTGAAACAAAAGTACAATTAAAAAGTAAAAGTAAGAAGAAAAAAAAAAATCTGTGGAATTTTTGGCCGGACGCTGGTCCTGGAGGAAAGCTCAGGGGGTCTTCAAAATTATTTAAATCCTGCCTCCGGGGAACATCAATATTCACACAAACTTTCATGGCCGGCAGTTGTAGAGACATTCAGCTGCAAACCAAAGCAACTTAATTCAGTACACAGCGGCTGCGAGTGGACGTGTGCAGCAGGAATACAGAGCAGAGCGTTCATTAGGCTGAAGCTAGCTCTGTCAGTTAGCTACAGGGCATGTTTAGCCTCGCCAAACTGATCCAGCTTCGTCTGTCGCTGATGGTAAGCTTATGTTATTGCAGCCGTGGGGGATTTTAATTAAATCAAGAGCTCTTCACACTATTGTTATGCATAAACAAACTATTTGAATTAAATAAGAGAAAATGTTGCCAGTCCATCTCATCTCCACTGGAGATTACAGGACTGAGGTGGAAGCTGCAAGAACTGACGCACTGCTAACGGCATACAGATCAGAGTGTGTGTGTGTGTGTGTGTGTGTGTGTGTGTGTGTGTGTGTGTGTGTGTGTGTGTGAAGTGTTGTCTTCAAGCGACTCTGGAGACAATTAAAGCCCCAGAGGAGAGTTTCATGTGCTCTGCATGTATATCTTTCAATTTCTCTATTTATCTTCTGCTGTTTCTCAGACTTATTATCAGAATCAGATGAAGGCTTTGCTCAAAGCCACTGTGGCTCAACAACAGACTGCCGTTTTAAGCCTTGAGTTTGGCACTATCGAAGTCGCCATCATGTTGTTGTTTTTCGCAACCGGACGTGACGTTTTTTGACGGGAGGGTGGAGCTGGGGAGGATGACACGGTGGCAATGGTGCTGCGCTAAGCTAAACGCTAAAGAGGGAAAGTTGTCGATTTTCAACCCTTCTGAAGCGAGTCATCCAGTGGAGATTTAACGCAGAGGTTCGGGTACTGGTGCCATTCATCTGCATGTACGGCAGAACACAGAAAATCGGCAGACTTTCTCTTAAGTTATCAGCTGACGCTAGTTGTAGCTAGCTAGCTTGGTTGGCAGAACTTTGAAAAGACATTTTTAGGCGATCAAAATGTTCCAGTTAACTTTGATGAAGTGAAAACACACAGTGAGATGATCAAAGTTTAAGATGAAAACAAGGACAACACCCAAAAACAACTTGAGGTCTACTTTAATGTCCACACCGTTAGCATGGTTAGCATTGGTAAGCCTCTGTCCTGACTGGCAGGTCCTAAAGCATCCCCTGCTTTATCGTCTATTTTAAAATAAATGGGAGCATCATTTACTAAATGAACATCATGCTGTGTTGAAGAAGACTTGAAACTAGTGATTGAGACCATAAACTCATTATGAAAATGTTTACTGAGGTAATAAATTAAGTGAGAAGTAGGCTCATTTTCTCACAGACTTCTATAGAAACAGACTTCTTTTCTTCCAGCAGCGGCGAAACAAGCTACGATGTAAGTTAATAGGGCAATCGTCCAGCTTGTATTTACCATCACAAAAGTGCTTGTTTTGCCGCTGACTGGCTCAGATTATTATTCTAAGTCTCTGACAACATTATGGAAAGGATTTCTAAGGAGGTCGACTTTTCTGTTAAAGAGTAAGATCCTTTTTTTAAACATAAAAACATCCGCGAAAACACGTTCGCTAAACCCACCAGACACCATGTAAATAAACAGTAATTTTAGGATCGTGAAGTCCACTTCATTCAAAGTCGACAGAAACAAAATAAAACTATGAAAACCCGTTTTGAGTTGTCTTTCCACTTTTCCAACCATCACAACTCTAGTTTTGGTTGAAATAAACACATAGTTTACCGATCTACATGTGAAAATATGCTGGCTCTCTACATGCTAAAAGTATAGTTTTTTGTAAATGGAGTCTGGTGGGTTTAGCGCTAGCGACTTCAGAGCTGTTTCTGGTTAAAGGAAAAGGTCTTAAAGAGGTTTTAGAAAGGTCTATCTCTGTAGGGATCCTTTCCATAATGTTGTCAGACACTTACAATATTAATCCGAGCCTTTCGGTGGTAAAAACTGCACTTTTAGTGGACCAAATGGAACATTTGCAGCCCGGTCTGTGGCTGCCGGTTAAAGCATTCTCGCTTAATACTGGACCAAGTTCAAAAATTGTTGTTCCCATCAGTCACTTACACACAAAAACATAAGAAAATAGGGTCCAGGTTGAAAAAAAATGGTTAAGGAGCTTCAGCGTTGGCTTCACTTTTTCAGGCCAGGGAGTTTTGTCCGTTATTGACAGTTTATGAAACCAAACCAGAGCTTTCTATTGGACGTCATCACAATCATGTTGCTCCGTCTCCTTGTGAGGCGAACATCTATCAAGACTCTTGTATCTGCCATGTTGTTGTGAAGCTTGTGTGCCCTCTGGTGGCTAAAAAATAATTACTGTAGCTTTAAATCAACTCAAAACTCAAAATCAGAGTGACATTGGGGGGGAAAAGCACACAGAACTCATTCCACTGTGCCAAAAAAAAAAAAAGTCTTTACAGTGAGTGGTAACTGACACTTGATCATAATTAACATGTGTTTCATATTTCACACAGCTCCTGGTGAAAAGAACGGGGGTGTTGGTAGAACGGGTTCTGGAGCTGGTGTGTGTGTGTGTGTGTGTGTGTGTGTGTGTGTGTGTGTGTGTGTGTGTGTGTGTTAAGAATCCCAGAGATCAATGCAGCGTTTGATCTGCATGTATCTGAGTGATGTGAGCTTCCAGAGAGCTTCCAGAGCTACCAGCCCAGGGGGAGGCTCGGTGTAACGGGCAACATCTCGCTCCGCTACACCACCAACCCCTCAAACACACACACACATACGCACTTTCATCTGCTCGGCTGTTTCATCTCTCTCTCTCTCACACGCACACACACACACACACACACACACACACACACACACACACCAGCAGCATCGCGTCCATCATGTTCCTGCAGGAACAAAGACTGAGCTCACATTAAAGCATCTGAATCTGATTCTCATTCAGAGAATAATTCAGGGTGAAGGAGCTGTTTTGAATCAAGTTGCCGTTCGATAGCACATTTTCAGACTATTTGGCTGTTTCTTGCGTACAGTTGCAAATGTTGGCCTGATGGTGGATGGTGGAGCTATAAGGTCAGAGGGTCAACTACAGTATTATATCGGACGCAGATCGCATTTTTTTGTGCCTTGCTTTATTTCCTTGAGTTTGGATTGATCACATGCAACAATAAATGACTACTGAAGCTTTTTACTAGCTAGCAACATTATGGGTGTGTGTGTGTGTGTGTGTGTGTGTGTGTGTGTGTGTGTGTGTGTGTGTGTGTGTGTGTGTTCAACTTGTCTCACTCCCAACTCGTCAAATACTGACGCTTCAACCTGATCTCACAGAATTCCGTTAAATGAACACGGCCCCTTAAGTTAAGGAAAAGGTCATGGGTGGGCTTACGGTTCCGTGACACGCGGGAAGAACGGGACGGAAAAGAAGAAATCAACTTTAGGAAACTTGACATGCAGGACACAATCCCCGGTCTCCTGGGTGAAAGTCCTGTGTTGTTTGATCCATCCACCCCCCCCAACCAACCTCCTTACGCAGAATCTCAGCCTTTCATACTACTCGCTACCGTAGTCGCTCTTAATGCTATGTCATCTTCTCATTGACTTTACATTGGCATTGTTTTCCGTGGTGGCCACACGGATTTTTCACACATTCCATGCCACCACCACGTAATGCGCTGTTAACAATTCGTGATCATTTCACGGAATTCTGTGCGACCAGGCTGAACGCTTGGTCAGTGTCTCTCAGCGTCAGATTACGACGCAAAAATCACCCTTCAGCGTCTGTATGGAACGCACCGGGCAGAGCAGCAGCTTGACCGCGGCGCTGTAAGATGACGTAGTATTAAGAGCGACAACGGTAGCGAGTAGTATGAGGAGGGGATGGGTCAAACAACACAGGGATTTCACCCAGGAGACCGGGGTTCATGTTAATGAAATGTAATGTGTTTTATTTAGACAATTTTTTACAGTACAATCCGTGTACAGACACACACACGATCACGCAACTAAACTGCACATGTATGAGTCCTGGAAACACGTGTCTGAAAGCAACATGAATTCCTGTTGGACTGCTAGAAATAGACTCACAGATCCAAGAGCAAGCTTTCCACCTACAGCACACACACACACACACACACACACACACACACACACACACACACACACACACACACACACACACCATGAATTCCAATTAATTCCGCAGATAAACACATGACCAATCACACATTCATGCAGACACACACCTGAACTTGTGTAAAACACACATTTGCTCACACACTATGCAACATGCACTCCTGCTGGCATCCTGAATAATCAGACAAGCTTTCAAACATGCACACACACACACACACACACACACACACACACACACACACACACACACACACCCCGGTGCACACACGCATGTGCACGCTCATCTCGCAGTCTCCCGGCGCTGCTTGCAGCTTGTCAATGCAGAGTCGGCGTCCCGCGATACGGACAGGTCCAGATGGTGCTGTCACGGCTGTCACCGAACCGCATCTCCCAGAATACACCTGTGACAGCTAAAAACATGTGCGCCCAGTCAGAGCGGCGCCGCTACAGAGACTAATTATCACCAGCAGTCCAGCCGCTGCCGCATACACGGGGCCCGCGCCTCGCCGTCACCTTACAAGGTTGCTGAGACCGCGCGACAAATCAACAGTGTCGTTAACGTATGCTTGATCAACCGTAACCATGGAGACACACTGGCGCCTTGCTGGGCGGCTAACTGAGGCGCAATCTAATAATTGTACCTCAAGGTCGGGCTAACGGTTGTAACATGACAGAGATGGATGTGGGGTTTTTTTTATCTCTTAGTACACTGTAAACATTTTAAAACTAGAACGAAGAACGTTTTTAAGCATTTGCGCTCTTTTATGATACATTTTGTACATGATAGTCCATTACATTTATCCTAAATTGTCATTTAAAGACGTTTTGGTGCACATTTTCTGAAATGTGCAAGTGTTATTTTCCTTGGTTTCGGCTGCAGTGATAAGCATTATTCAGTTTTCTTTCCAAGATACTGAAAAATCATTTATAGATACCGTATTTTCCGGACTATAAGTCGCTCCGGAGTATAAGTCGCATCAGTCAAAAAATGCGTCATGAAGAGGAGAAAAACATATATAAGTCGCACTGGACTATAAGTCGCATTTATTTAGAAATTGATTTCACAAAATCCAAGATCAAGAACAGACATTTAATCTGGAAAGGCAAGTTATTCAACTACACAACAGCACACAGAACAAGGGGCTGAATACGGTAGGTGTCCGGTATGTTAACGTAACACATTAACAGTTATTCAACTATACAACACAATACAGAACAACTACCAGGGCGTGGAGTCGTAACTGCACCGTTGACGAGCCTCTCCCAGCAGCACGCTGTTCAAGCACCCATCTGTGGACTCGTTCCTCCAGCTCTGGCCATCTTGCTTTCAGCGCGCGACTAGCCGATTAGCCGATTAGCCGATTAGCCGATTAGCTTTCTTTGTTTTCTTCATTGCAGTAAGAGTCACCTTTTCGCCAGTCCCTCACAAGTTTCTCTCTCACTCCAAACTTTCTTTCTGCTGCTCGATTACCGTTTTCGGCTGCATATTTTACTACCTGCAGTCACCTGCAGTTTCTTTTCTTTCTCAGTTGTCTTTAGGAGCAGCATATAGTTGTCACAAGCCTAGAGCGCCCTCTGGCGGCTTTAGACGGTAATGTTTTTAGCATGAAATAACATTTAAAAACGTGAAATTATAAATATTTTGATATATAAATCGCACCTGACTATAAGTCGCAGGACCAGCCAAAGTATGAAAAAAAGTGCGACTTATAGTCCGGAAAATACTAAGGAAGCCGCTTTGGGAACAATTGGAACTATCTCAACATAATGGTTGAAAATTTGGTTTTTAAGGTGACCATATTATGCTCATTTTCAGGTTCATAATTGTATTTAGAGGTTGTATCAGAATAGGTTTACATGGTTTAATTTTCAAAAAACACCATATTTTAGTTGTACTGCACATTGCTGCAGCTCCTCTTTTCACCCTGTGTTCAGGTCTCTGTTTTAGCTACAGAGTGAGACCTCTCACTGCTGGAACATCTTTGTTGGCAGTCGCACATGCTCAGTAGCTAGGTAAGATCACATGCTCAGTAGCTAGGTAAGATCACATGCTCAGTAGCTAGGTAAGATCACATGCTCAGTAGCTAGGTAAGGACTACATGAGCTAGCTAGCTGTTTCTCCAACTTCAGTAGTACAAGGCAGGATTAGCCGGGAGACTTCTTCTAAACGAGGGCGCACTTCCAACTTTCTGGAATACCTGCAGAACAGGGACATGGAAGTAGTTCTATACAATTTATTTTGTAGATTAGGGTAAATTTGTGTGTGTTGTAGCAGTGTTTTGCCATTCAGAACGAGCTAGCATGCTAACGGTTAGCCCCCTAGCCCCCTCGTCTCGGCTAGTGACGTAGAAAGCCGTGCAGATTTTGACCAGCTCACCCAGAGACTGAAGGCAGGACACATTCAGAAACCGTATCTCACTCTAAACAGCATGGATGGTTTTTTCTCCAAGTTTGTATGCGTGTGGAAGCACCAGAGACACAAAATAACTCCCCAAATCCCAGAAAACTTGTTTTTTTCATAATAGTGTCCAAGTGTTTCTCAGAGAAGTCGTGTGAAGCAATGTGAAACATCCTGAATTCATTAACCCTTGTGTTGTCTTCTGCTCGACCATGCACTTGTTGTCCTTCTGGGTCAAACAACACACACAAACACTTTTTTTTTACCAAAAACTTCACATTTTCTGACGTTTTTGTCACATTTTTTTTCCACGTTGTCGATGCTATTTTTCACTAACACCAACTTATTACCATTAGTTTTACACATATTTTTGGATTTCATAGCCAATAAATCTAATTTATAGGAGATTATTTTATTTTTAAATACCTAATTTAAAAAAAAAATGATGAATGATTTTGACTAATATTAGAGGATTGTATGTTGGTGGAGAATCACAGATGTGTGTATGTCAAAGTTTAGTCAGGTTTTGAAACCATTTCAATTTTTTCAAATACTATAAAATCAAATATCCGCAATTCAGTTAAAGTAGAAATGAAGTACTTGCAAATGTACTTACTTTTTTGAGTAATTTGGTCAAATTTTACCTGAGGACAACATGAGGGTTAAATGCCAAGCGAACCACGGAATGAAGAAAAACTAGTAGATGGTCCTAAAAGTCCTAAAATTCTACGTCTGTTGACTTGAATTGGTGATATTGAGTGAATGATAAAAGATCTACAGATGTCACAAGCTTTGCATTATAATTTTTTTTTACAGTATAATCCAGTGGTTCTCAAGCTTTTTTCAATAATGTACCCCCTTTGAACAGTTTCTTTAAGCCATATACGCCCTAACCAGCGGCAATAATTTTTGGTAGAAAAAAAAAGTCTCTATAAAGAAGAAGAATACAGCGATGTCAGAGATAGATTTACTAAACAACAGCCTTGGACCTGGAAAACATTTAGATGATGATGGAAAAAGGAGACAAAATCCTTGGAAGGAAGGAAGGCAAGAATAGGAAATAGTAATAAAAACTTCGAAAAAGAGACACAAACTTCAAAAAAGCAATAAAAACTTTTCAAAAAACACAGTAGAAAGAAGGAAGGCAACACTAGGGCGACAAGGTGACAAAAAATTCCAAAAAGGGCCGCCCGGATTGCTCACCTGGTAGAGCGCGCGCCCATATATAGAGGTTTACTCCTCGACGCAGCGGGCCCGGGTTCAATGACCTGTGGCCCTTTGCTGCATGTCATTCCCCCCCTCTCTCCCCTTTCATGTCTTATGCTGTCCTGTCAAAATAAAGGCCGAAAATGCCCAAAAATAATCTTAAAAAAAATCAAAAAAACGACAGTGAAAAAAAGTAAGGAAGAAAGGATATAAGAATAGGTCAAAAACAAACGACAAAACGGTGACAAACTTCAAAAACAGCGCAAAAACTTTGAAAAAAGCGAAAAAAGTCAGTAGAAGTAACTACAGACTTGGAACCGAAAAACATTTTGCAAAAAATGTCACGTACCCCTGCAGTCCTCCAGAGTACCCCTAGGGGGACACGTACCTCCTGCAGTCCTCCAAAGTACCCTCCAAAGTACCCCTAGGGGTACACGTACCTCCTGCAGTCCTCCAAAGTACCCCTAGGGATACATGTACCCCCTGCAGTCCCCCAAAGTACCCCTAGGGGTATACGTACCCCCTGCAGTCCCCCAGAGTACCCCTAGGGGGACACGTACCCCCTGCAGTCCTCCAAAGTACCCCTAGGGGGACACGTACCCTGTTTTGAGGACCACTGGTGTAAAGGACTCTGGTGCGTTTCTGCAGAGCGGTGAAGGACCTGTCCATTAATTGAGCGTCTAATTGATATTTCTTTCTCCGTCAAGGTTGATAAGGTTGAGTTTCCTCCCACAGATTTTTTTCCCTCTTCTCTTTGTCTGCGGGGATGAGTTGATTGTCACGCTGGGCTGGTTGTGTTTTCCCAGTTGTTTTTTTTTTGCCCTTCCTCTGTCTCCCATTAGCACGCCGTTCGCTCATTCGTTCGCTGCGGCTTGAGGATGACGATGACGGCGACAGCAAGAGGCAGATCCATCACGACACCGCGCTGCGTATGGTAATTGTTATAATAGATGCAGAGCAGTTGCTTAAGGGCTGGTGTTTTGGGAAACTGTTATTGAACTAATTACTCATTTGCATCCTTTGTCTTCAGCGTTTAAGCTCCAGATTTTGTCTCTCTCTGGAGTCACATTAAAAGTCGTCGGAAAAAGGGGGAAAACGTCGAGGAGCTCCGGCTGGCTGAGTGGCGTCTGCTTCCAGACGTCAGCTCCCAGCAGTCTTGCTCACAATCACACATTTAAACATTCAACTGGGACTAAACTTCACTTCTGCTCTCATTTGTCTTCCAATAGTTTGACTTAAATTTTCTTTATTTAGCAAATATTACACATATCAAATATATATTACTTAAAGGACAAATCTGGCGCTAAATGACCCTAGGGGTTAATAACATGTGTACCGAGTTGACCGTTCTCTGGGATATGTTTTCATGCTAATCGAATGTGACCAGTTTCATCGCAAACCGCTAATTATATTATAAAGAAATCACTATTTCTACACCACTAACAAGGCTCAAAATATCACCGCACTTCCACGGTAGCATGAGGGTCCCTACATGTAAACCCAAGCATTGAGAACTTTGTAATTGTACAGACAGTTTATTAAAAAGAAAGTTTATAAAGACAGTACCGTTCACGTGTACAGGCAGGCGCCATCTTGGGAAAACAGTCATGACCAGTCGAACGACGAACGCCGTGCTTGAGCTATGTTACTGGTTACTGGTTGCACGGCGTTCATTGTTTTCCCAAGATGGCACCCGCCTATGTACGTGAACGGTACTGTCTTTATAAACTGTCTTTTTAATAAACTGTCTGTATACTTACAAAGTCACTTACCAATCGGAAGGACGGTGGTTCAATCCCTGCCCCTGCAGTCCCATGTCAAAGTGTCCTTGGCAATGAACTCTGAATTGCTCCTGATGCTGCTCCATCGGTGTGTGAATGTGTGTAATAGGGGTGGAACGGTACACGTATTCGCATTAAACCGAAACGGTACGGGCGTCTTGGTTCGGTACATGAATTTACACGGAGAATACACGGTATAAAAATAAATAAAACTCTCGTGCAAATGAATTAATGTAATGTGGAACTACTGTTACATACGCGTTTCTTAGGGACACCTAATCTGTAGCCCCGCCTTAGCTCTGAAGCTCCCAAGCTCCGCCTACATGTCGAGTCGGTCCAGTGAGTCCACACGAAGCAAACTAGTCCCTTCCATATACAACCAAACACGGATGTACTGTAGCTGGATCCCTTCTTGCCTCGACCACAAATGGCTTCCAGGCCCATTTGCTTCGCTGTTAGCTCCGCTGTTAGCTACACCGTTAGCTGTTAGCTCCGCCGTTAGCTTCGCTGTTTGCTGTTTGCTCCGCCGTTAGCTTCGCTGTTTGCTGTTTGCTCCGCTGTTAGCTCTGCTTTTAGCTCCACCGTTAGCTGTTAGCTCCGCCGTTAGCTTCGCTGTTTGCTGTTTGCTTCACCGTTAGCTTCGCTGTTTGCTCCGCTGTTAGCTCCGCTTTTAGCTGCACCGTTAGCTGTTAGCTCCGCCGTTAGCTTTGCTGTTTTCTGCTAGCTCAGCTGTTAGCGTGTGAAGCTAACGCCACAATTCGCCAACTGCTCTGTGTAACCGAAGCTGCTCTTTTAACAGCCCTGCACTGTGCATTCACATATGAGAGCAGCGCTTGTCTCCCATATCACACTACTAGCTGATTGTCTTATTTTGTTTACAAGTTCCAGATGGAGTCTGGAGATGATGTGGGGTAGCCTACTTATTGTTAACTGTTTACATCTTACTTTATACACTTCAAGCTGTTACAGCTAGCTCAGTGGACAGCCTGAGACATGCACAATAAAAAAAATTGCCTTCTGCATTTTTGTTATGCTTTTCCCTCCATTGTACCGAACCAAACCGTGATGTCTGAACCGAGGTATGAACCGAACCGTGACTTCAGTGTACCGTTCCACCCCTAGTGTGTAAATGTTTGGAAGCAGTGGTGTAGTCTTGTAGTTGGTATACTGTACTGTATATAAATATATTGGCCTATATATTGGCCAGAATCTGCCTTTGGAGGAGAGGGGGGGCATATTTATAAGGGGGGGGGGGAGTCTGTGTATCCTCCCCCAGGGTTATTTTCAGTGTCAAAGACTTTATTTCCTGTATCTGGATACACTTTTATGCACCAATTTACGGTGGGAATACCTTTATTTAGCCTATGTGAAGAAGAAAAACACAGATGACAATTCAAAATATATCAAAAATATAATGGAAAGTATGTTGTTGTGTCATTGGGCATTTTTAAGTGGGTATATGGAAATCCTGGAGCTTTCTTAGTGGTTATACTGTGTATACCTGCGTATCACGTAGACTACACCACTGATTGGAAGTTGCTTCGGATAAAAGCGTCAACTAAATGTAATGAATTGTTAACGTGTTTAAATCGGCGACTAAATAATATTATGAATAAATGACCCATATCTTCGTATGGTTTGAAGGACTTGTTGCTCTTATAATATTTACATATTTAACATTGGCTTGTATTTCTTTTGCTGACAGTGGATAGGCAGGAAAGGGGGGAGAGAAAGAGAGGGGGATGACAAGCAGCAAAGTGCCGCAAGTCAGATTCAAACCCGGTGTAGTGGGAATTTGTCTAAAATGAGGCCCTAAGGCCTGTCAAATCTGACTCCAATTTATGAATTCCCGCGCCTTCTTTCATCTGACTTAACTTTACGAGAACACAAGGATCAATCTGAGACGATAGTTTCAGTTAAGCAAAGTTTACTGAAAAAGTTACAACACAGCTGTGGGTTCACAAACAGAGTCTAAGTTTCCCTAGCAACAGACAGTGAAGTTGAGGCCCGGTCCACCAAAGTCTATGTCCAGTTGTGAGCACCGAACTATTCTTTCCCTCAAGTTTTGATCCTCCCCTCTCTAGACAGAAACCTGTTACCTTCACAAACACACACGCCATGGTCGTGGCCTGAACTTCCTCGTCTGCTCTCTTAACTTTAACTTTCTTTCCTGTTTTTTCTGCTTATCTGTCTGGCACACAATGCACTCTTATGCCATACAAGGTTTTAAACTATATATGAAGGCTTAAAGTGGCCATATTATGCTATTTTTGAGGTTCATAATTGTAATTTGAGATTGTATCAGAATAGGTTTACATGGTTTAATTTTCAAAAAACACCATATTTTTGTTGTACTGCTCATTGCTGCAGCTCCTCTTTTCACCCTGTGTTCAGGTCTCTGTTTTAGCTACAGAGTGAGACCTCTCACTGCTGTAACATCTTTGTTGGCAGTCGCACATGAGCAGTAGCTAGGTAAGATCACATGCTCAGTAGCTAGGTAAGATCACATGCTCAGTAGCTAGGTAAGATCACATGCTCAGTAGCTAGGTAAGATCACATGCTCAGTAGCTAGGTAAGATCACATGCTCAGTAGCTAGGTAAGACCACATGCTCAGTAGCTAGGTAAGACCACATGAGCTAGCTAGCTGTTTCTCCAACTTCAGTTGTACAAGGCAGGATTAGCTGGGAGACTTCTTCTAAACGAGGGCGCACTTCCAACTTTGCGTGGAATACCTGCAGAACAGGGACATGGAAGTAGTTCTTTTGTAGATTATGGTGAACAATGTGTGTTGTAGCAGTGTTTTGCCATTGAGAACGAGCTAGCATGCTAGAAAATGCCGTATCTCCCTCAAAACAGCATGGATGTTTTGTTTTTTCAAAGTTTGTATGTGTGTGGAAGCACCAGAGACACAAAATAACTCCCAAATCCCAGAAAAAGTGATTTTTTTCATAATATGGGCACTTTAAGCTTAACCTTCTATGCGTCAGAGATATTTCCTTGAACCACTTCCTCAATGACTGCACACAGCTCTTTTATGAGCACATATACAACTCTACCTGCTAATATTCTACACCGAGCAGCTGCAAAGGACTCTGCCTACATGGGGCGCACTCTCTACTGGGTGAGCTAGAGGCCGCCCCCCACTTTTTCTGGACGGAAGGTCATGGACGGATGCTTTTTCAAAAAGAAAATTAACAGGATCAGTAATCAACAAAAAGACTTAACATGGAGCTTTTTTTACAGTGTAATTCTGTCGACTTTTGATGAACAGATGTCGCTGCTTTTCATTCCGCATTGCCTTTCATGCATTAATTTTCTTGTGTCACACAGTATTGTGATCCTGCTAACAGCCCCACCTGTGAATGGCTGTAATCTAAAGTTCAGACGGACGCCTCCGGATGATTTGTTCCACACATAACTACAGGTGAATACGTCGTGTTCCCGCATCCTAAAGGCCCACCGCAGTTATGCTTTAATCTACTGAGCCGCTGACTGCCTGTTAACAAGAGTTATTGTTTGTTTACCACATATAAAGTGTACATTGATCATGAGCAGAGTGAAAATGCACCTCAGCAGAAAAGAAAGGGAGCATAGGCATAGATTTCAGGGGGTGGAGGGATGCAGGGTATATGCATATATATATATATATATATATATATATATATATATATATATATATATGTGTATATATATATATATATGTGTATATATATATATATATGTGTATATATATATATGTATATATATATATATATATATATATATATGTATATTATATCATCTGTAAACATGCTTCCCAATGATTTCAGACACCCCTAAAGTGGACCATACCATCTTAATCTGTGTATCATTCGTTCATTGTTTTTCAAAATAAAACCAAAAAGCAAAAAATGACTTGTTTTCTTAATATTTGTTTCCAAAACCCGAAAAAATACGACTCGTTGATTTTCTAATTTCCGATTTTGTGCTCAAGTGAAGAAGAAAAAAAAAAAAAAAAAAACGGATAACGAGCGTTTCATCCAATTTTGATATTTTCAACTGGGGTGAATTGCGTGGTTGGAAGTGATCTCTGAAAAACGAATGAGCCAATGATACACGGAGTCATCTTAACTTTGCAGCGCACTTTTGTCAAGTCTCTTTTCTTTCTCTCTTTCTCCGTGAAAGAAGCTGCCTTCAAATGCGGTAGGAAATGTCGAGATCTATAAACCATCTGACAGAAAACAGTATTTCTGTCTACTTGTGCTACACAAATTGTTGCATAAAAATGTACCAGAATGCAGGAAATTAAGTGTTTGCTGCTCAGTTTTTTGTGCGGGAAGGCCCCCAGACTAGGCCTGGGCCGGTTACTGGTTTCAAGGTAGAAAAACTCACGGTTTCAAAACTTAAAATTTCCCTTTTTTTATGAGTCATCAAGGACAGAAAGTGCAGTTTAGAAATCCGTCTCCCTGCCAGTGTGCAGTGTGTGAAAAAGTAATTCACATTCATATTTTATTTTACCCAGACATTTCAAAATAAGACATTTTAAAGCTGTGATTGCAATACCGTGAAACTGTGATGTTGTTGCTGAAGGTTATGATACCGTGAGAATTTCATACCCGGGGCGGCCTTTAGCTCACCTGATAGACCACGCGCCCTCAGTCCTTGCCAGCGGCCCGGGTTTGAATCCGACCTGAGGCCCTTTGCTGTATATCATCCCCCCTCTCTCTTCCCTTTCCTGTCTCTCTTCAGCTGTTCTAAACAAAGGAAAAAAACCTAAAAAATATCTTAAAAAAGAATCTGATATTGGCCCATGTCTACCCCAGACCTGCGCCCTTAGAAGGGAGCGTATAGTTCTGGCGGCTGAGCGAGCCCGTCCCGTCCCTTCGTTCTGTTTTGGTGACAAACCCCCCCCCCCCCCCGTCATTAACCTCTCTCTCTGCATTAATAGCAGCGTAATTAGTCCCTCATCCTCAATCCATAATGTTGAGTCAAGAAAAGTGACGCTAATTTAAATCCAATTAGGCTTTTTGCAAACGCCATTACGCCACTCTGATATGCCGAGGAGCTAACGACAGGCTGCGAGTCGGGGTGTGAGGCTTTGCCAAACGACAACAGAGTGACTGAAGCACAAAGGAAGCAGAGTCACACACTGCAAGTAAGCACTTCAGTCAGAGGACAAACTGTCAGTCTGTCAGGGAGAGACCGTGGAGCGACTGCAGGGGCGTTCAAGCTGCAAATACTCAGTATAATAGGACCAACGATGGAAGAAGTATTCAGATCCTTTACTTAAGTAATGTTCTAATACCATACTGTAAAAATACTGTTACAAGTTAAAGTCCTGCATTGAAAATGTTAGGTAAGGTTAAGTATCATCAGAAATGTATATACAGTTTTAAAGTTCTCATATTATGCTAATTTTCAGGTTCATAATTGTATTTAGAGGTTGTATCAGAATAGGTTTACATGGTTACATTTTCAAAAAACACCATATTTTTGTTGTACTGCACATTGCTGCAGCTCCTCTTTTCACCCTGTGTTCAGGTCTCTGTTTTAGCTACAGAGTGAGACCTCTCACTGCTGGAACATCTTTGTTGGGAGTCGCACATGCTCAGTAGCTAGGTAAGGACTACTAGCCAGTCAGAAGCAGAGTATGAGGGTGTGCCCTGACAGTACCTAGGTAAGGACTACTAGCCAGTCAGAAGCAGAGTATGAGGGCGTGCCATGCTAGCAGCTAGGCGAGCATTATAACGTGTGTTCCAAAGTGACCACGTTTGTCTCTGAAGTAAAGGCTGGACTACAATAGAGCTGTTTGGAGCAGTTTGTGAACAGTGTTTTCTGTTGAAGATGGTAAGTCCCTTTGGGGGGGACTTTGGGCTTTTTCACTTTGTAAACCTATAACATGCACAAAAATAAAGGAAAGGGAAAAAGCCAAAACGCATAATATGAGCACTTTAACGGTAAAGGTACCCAATGCAGAAACATCCTTGCATTTTAGAAAGTGGAAAGTCTAATTTAGTTTAAAACATACATGCAAACTACATGTGTACAGGAATCTTAATGTGTAAACTAGTAACTAAAGCTGTAACAGATGAATGTAGTGGAGTAAAAAGCACAATATTTCTCTTTGAAATGTAGAGAGTAGACATAGAAAGTGGCATGAAAAGAAAAGACTTAAGTAAAGTACAAGTACCTCACCATTTGTACTTTAAGGAAGCGAGCTTGTGACCGGGAGGTCGCCGGTTCAATCCCCAGACCGGCAGGATCAAATCTGGGTGGGGAAAGTGAAAGCCCTCATTACCACCACTGAGGTGCCCATGAGCAAGGCCCTTAACCTCCAACAGCTCCAGTGGAGCTGCTCAGTGGCAGCAGATCAGACTGTGGTTGTACTGGGCAGCTTCCAGGTATGAATGTGGAACTGTGTGAATGTGACAGGTCGTCGTTGCAAATGACAAATTGTTCTCAATCGACTTACCTGGATAAATAAAGGTTAATTTTTTTTTAAAGTACTGGAGTAAATGTACTTAGTTACATTCCCCAACTGAAAAGAACTGAGTGAGAGTTAATACAATACATGTTGGAAATGGGTCGGCCCTATGTTCCCACATTTCTAAGATTTTTCTTAAAATTAGGCCCTATGTTCCAATGGGAGCATACCTACACACTCCCGTTGGAAAACATAGTTGTGGATAAAAAGTAGATTACAAGAATACAGTTCTTAAGAGTAAATATAAAAACTAATTGCATGTTGTCTCCCACAGGATGTCTGCAATCTGCAGTTATACAGTGATTCTGTATGAAGCTAAAGGTTATTTCTGAACGTTTGCTTTTCCTGGTTAGAAAATGTGATTGATTTTAGTCACAGCTTTATATGAACTTTCCAAAGGTTATTTACAAAAGGAATTGATTAAGGTCTTTCCAGCTGAAGGGTTAACATTGTTTAGATGGAACCTATAAGCTTTTCCTTTTTTTTTACTTACATCTATTTATAACAGGATAATAATAAATTGCTTATGTGAGTCAGGAAGTGAAGGAGCACAGGAATAAAAAACACAAAATAGTTTATCAGGCCCTGAAGGTGACACCACAATTCTTAATATGGATGTTTTAAAGTGCTCATATTATGCTTTTTGGCTTTTTCCCTTTCCTTTATTGTGTTATATATCTTTTTTGTGCATGTTATAGGTTTACAAAGTGAAAAAGCCCAAAGTCCACCCCAAAGGCACTTACCATCTCCAACAGAAAACACTGTTCACAAACTGCTCCAAAGAGCTCTATTGTAGTCCAGCCTTTACTTCAGAGCAGGGGCGGAGCCAGACGATATAAACATTCGGGGCTTAGCCCAAACCTAGGGGGGGGCATGCTCCCCCGGTGGAGATTTTTTTCCCAATTACGTCAGCTAAATGCACTATTTTTCAGGCTGTTTGAGATAATAGAATGCCTAAAATTCTATACACTATCTGCGAAAATGATGATAGTTACTCAGTAAAAAATAAAAAATCACCCAGTAGAGCCTCCAACCTATTTTGTATTTAATTGTTCTCCAGCTGTAGTGAATCCAAAACACCAACAATGTTAAGGATGACTCATTTTCACCCCTGGCAACTAAAAAGAGGCAACCATTATCTAACTATTTTGAAGTTAGCCTACATAGGTAAAATTGGAATTTGGTGTAAACTAAGTAAAGTAATCTTAAGAGTTCAGTTCTGTGTAGTTTGTGCTTAGCTGATAAATTTGCTCCATCAGAATCCATGAAATGGAAAAAAGAACAATTGAAGCTGTAACTGCACAACAAGGTTCATCGTGTATTTTTAAACAATACACAAGTATTAATAATGTAATATAATAAAACAATAAAAATCTGTTTTAGAACAAGAACAATTTATTAATTCATGCATTTCAATTTATACAAAAATTATCCTTAACAGGTAAAATAGAAATTTAGAAAGAAAGCAATACAGGTGAGGATGAAGGCCAGGTGAGGATGGAGGCCAGGTGAGGATGAAGGCCAGGTGAGGATGAAGGCCAGGTGAGGATGGAGGCCAGGTGAGGATGAAGGACAGGTGAGGATGAAGGCCAGGTGAGGATGAAGGCCAGGTGAGGATGGAGGCCAGGTGAGGATGAAGGACAGGTGAGGATGGAGGCCAGGTGAGGATGGAGGCCAGGTGAGGATGGAGGCCAGGTGAGGATGAAGGACAGGTGAGGATGGAGGCCAGGTGAGGATGGAGGCCAGGTGAGGATGAAGGCCAGGTGAGGATGGAGGCCAGGTGAGGATGAAGGCCAGGTGAGGATGGAGGCCAGGTGAGGATGAAGGCCAGGTGAGGAGGGTAGTGATGGTGTCGAGAGGAAGAAGAGCGGCAGCACTTCTGATAATCCTGCAAGAAATGATAAGCACAAATCAATCAGAGGCAAAACATACAACTAACAATCAAACAAACCTAACCTAACATTTTTTTAGGGGACATTTTTTGGCCTATGGTATCCACCTTATTATTCACGGAAGAGTGGCACGGACATTTGTAAATGGAATGTGTCTGGCGTCCGATGTCATCCGCTTACAGTTATTTCTAGCTGTACAAAAAAGCTTGTTATGCTTCTTGATATTGGAAACTGGTATTTTTCTACCCTACCCTATTATTTTGATGTATTGAATTTGTCCTAATTGTAAACACTAGTTTGTAGCACAAATATTTTTATCATTAATAGCACTTTGTTATTCATCTCGTTATTTCCCTATGAACCGAAAGTCTCACACATTCACAGAAAATAGCTTATTATACTACTGTAAGCCCTTATCATCAAGATTAAAACAATAAAAGGCTTGAAATATTTTACTTTTTATGTAATGAATGTAGAATATATTAAAGATTTACTTTTTAAATTAAAGTATGGGGGGAAAAAATCACTTTTCCAGTGATACTGATGCATCTGTACTTGGAATTGTTGTCATCAGGAGGAGGAAATAAACTCTCATGTCTTTCTGATCTTTATCACTATATTTCCCTATATGCCCTGAGATAACTTAGCATTTGACACAAGCTGTGTGTACCCCCCCCCCCCCCCCCCTGTGTTCATGACAAATCATCAGACAAATCATCCGCCCATCTCTATTAGCAACTAATTTCTCTTAATAACAACTAATAACGTTAACTCGCTAGCTAGCCAGCAATACAGTCACTTAACTCAAGTGTTAAAACAGCGGATTCACAAACCTGCAACCTTGTCCGCGTTTCGTCTGACGCTGCTCCTGAATCTCTCCGGCCGGTGAGGTCTGTTACTATGGTTACTAGTGATCCTGTTCCGTATAAAAAACGTTGTTATATCCATAACTTCAGCCGGTTAGCCAGTAAGCTCGCGACACCGATGAAACATACAACATGACAACAGCCCGCCAGCCCCTGATGACAAGTTAACGACGAAGAAGAAGATTTATATTCTTCTTCGTTAGTTTTTATTGGCAGTTGGCAAACAAGCTGAGTGATGCGCGATGCGTCACCGTCCGCCACCACGCACGGTAATAGAGCTTTTGTTTCATTTTTTGCCGCTCCAGTCAGAAAGACTGAGAGAGGAAATGAAACAAAGTTGAAGTTATTTTAAAAAACCTAAAAGATTCGGGGCTTTTGACAAAACATTCGGGGCTTAAGCCCAATTAGCCACCCCCCCGCTCCGCCGATGGACCAGAGACAAACGTGGTCACTTTGTAACACACATTATAATGCTCGCCTAGCTGCTAGCATGGCACGCCCTCATACTCTGCTTCTGACTGGCTAGTAGTCCTTACCTAGCTACTGTCAGGACACACCCCCATACTCTGCTTCTGACTGGCTAGTAGTCCTTACCTAGCTACTGTCAGGACACACCCTCATACTCTGCTTCTGACTGGCTAGTAGTCCTTACCTGTCAGGGCACGCCCTCATACTCTGCTTCTGACTGGCTAGTAGTCCTTACCTAGCTACTGAGCATGTGCGAAAGATATCACAGCAGTGAGAGGTCTCACTCTGTAGCTAAAACAGAGACCTGAACACAGGGTGAAAAGAGGAGCTGCAGCAATGTGCAGTACGACAAAAATATGGTGTTTTTTGAAAATTATACAATGTAAACTTATTCTGGTACAACCTCTAAATACAATTATGAACCAGAAATGAGCATTGCCCGTTGTCCTGCAGCTAACACAAACAAACAGCTGTCCGTGTGCTGTTTGTATGCTCGCATAAGAAAACAGCAGCAAATCTTTTGTTGTGGCCTCCATGTTTTCACACACCTGATGCTCTAAGCTACGCCCAACAGCTGGTGGCAGTCATACAAGTTGTTATGCCAAACGCCAATATAACAGAAGAAGAACACGCATCCCGACCATCCTAACCACGCGAACGCTGGTAGTCGGAAAAACGACGTAATCATGGGGGCGGTCCCTGTTATTCCCAGGTGGCATGAACGCGCCAAGAGATACAATAGACAAATGTCCCCGGCGTCACAAGCTTAGGTCATCATATGTCCTTCGTAATTGGTTGCCAAGCTTCAAGAGGACGGGTCTTATGTAATATGAGCCAGGTTAGAGGGCAAACGCCTGAGAGAGCAGAGATATGGATGCATTAGAGATGTGTGCTGCATGTCAATGAAAATAGCATCTTTTCACAATGTGAAATGTAAATGATGACCCTCATCCCTCAAGTATTTTGGTGAGACTGTCCTTCCCGAAAAAACACACGCTCCCAGACATATCAGAGTGGGGGGGTCTGGGTGTCCTCCCCCAGGGAAGTTTTGAGCATCAACGACTTCATTTCCTGTATTTGGATACACTTGTATGCACCAATTTACGGTGGAAATACCTTTATTTAGCCTATGTAAAGGAGAAAAACACAGATGACAATTCAAAATATATCAAAAATATAATAGAAAGTATGTTGTAGCGTGTCATTGGGCATTTTTAAGTGGGTATATGGAAATCCTGGAGCTTTCTTAGTGGGTATACTGTGTATACCTGCGTATCACGTAGACTACAGCACTGTATCCATATAATGTTCATCCATGTAAGTTTTGGGCAATTTGGTTGAAAGAAACTCATATTTCTGATATAAAAAACTTTAGAAACGGGTCAAATTTGACCCGAGGACAACACAAGGGTTAAAGCACACTGTTATGTACTTCATATTTATTTTCAAATCCTTCTTCGTCCGACACACACAGACCTGCCTGAAAATAAATTTGTGCATCTCTGTGTCCAACAGTACCTGTAGATCTGCGTGGCCTTGATGTCCTGTTAGTGGTTTGTCTTTGTAACGTGTCTGTTAATGGTGATGGGGGTCGACCGCTCATCAAAATCAATACAGCATTGACCTTCCTGTGCTAATGATTAAAGCCGATCGCCCGACACATCCAGAAAAACACAGAGCGGCCCAATAACTAACAGTGTATCGAACGCTAAATCAAAGCCCTGTGACACGGTTGATCTGCTCCGGTTAGCATTACACGCTGCCAAGTGTTTTCTTCCTTTCAGAGGCCATTAGCAGGCCCGATAGTGATCAGTGGGGGTTACATCACGCCGGGTGCAAGAGTGGCGGCTGGTGCTGCTTATCTAATGGCCCACAGGAAGAAGAAGCCATTAGCAAATTAGCAAGTCCATCCTCGTCAGGGCTATTAGCCCAAGCCTTTATTGCTTTGCTCACAAAGTTACTGAGAAACACAAGATGGAGACCGTTAGGAACTTTGGGACATAATAATGGGACTGGTCTTTGTTTTCTCTACGACTTGTTTCTCTGACAGTATATCTCCAAATGTTTAAACCTGCATTGTATCATTTTTTGAGTTGATTCTTAGCAAAAAAACTAGGGCTGTCAATCGATTAAAAAATGTAATCTAATTAATTACATACTCTGTGATTAATTAATCGAAATTAATCGCATACATAATTAACAGTGCCTGAAAAAAAAGAAAAAAGAAAAAAGAAGGGTACTAAACAACAGTTGGTGACATTAAAGAACGGCTTGTTTATTGCTAAGGCCATATGGTCAAAATTAAATGATTTAATAATAATGTATAACAATAACAATAACTTATTTCACTAGTAAATTGCTGTTGAACGACAAAAACAACCACCAGATGGGAAAAGGACATTTACAATAACTTCAAATGCACCACGAGGCTGTAGTTTACCAGTTTCATTGAACGCACCATCTGTGTTGTTTTTCCAACGGCAGCTGCAGATTGTTACATCCCGCTGTTGAATCCTCTACAGTAAAACACAGTCAAACTTTACACTGTTTAGACTTAGCGGTCAGCATTTTAACCACATTAGCTGCTGTCGAGTATAGTGTTAACTAGCTAACGGTAGGCTAACGTTAGCTGCTGTCGAGTATAGCGTTAACTAGCTAGCGGTAGGCTAACGTTAGCTGCTGTCTAGTATAGTGTTAACTAGCTAGCGGTAGGCTAACGCTAGCTGCTGTCGAGTATAGTGTTAACTAGCTAACGGTAGGCTAACGTTAGCTGCTGTCGAGTATAGTGTTAACTAGCTAACGGTAGGCTAACGTTAGCTGCTGTTGAGTATAGTGTTAACTAGCTAGCGGTAGGCTAACGTTAGCTGCTGTCGAGTATAGTGTTAACTAGCTAGCGGTAGGCTAACGTTAACTGCTGTTGAGTATAGTGTTAACTAGCTAGTGGTAGGCTAATGTTAGCTGCTGTTGAGTATAGTGTTAACTAGCGTCCCTTGCAGCGGCGTTTGTGTTTCCTGTATCGTCTTCAGAGCATCAGAGAGAAGAGCAGACATATCAGTGGCTCCAGATTTCGGTAGCCAGGGTTGACAGGAAGAAGATTTTTACAAGTAAATGTTCCAGTTAATGATCCAGGCAGCACATTCTCATCTCCTCCTTCATTTTACAGTCCAATGGTGGCTAGAACGGCTCCGGATCAAACGTCAATATGGAATGGATTAATCTGCGTTATTTTTTTTAAGGCGTTATTTTTTCTCAGATTAATTAATCGAAATTAACGCGTTATTTTGACAGCCCTAAAAAAAACCTTTGTTCTTTCACAAATATGTGCTCATTCATGTGAAATTACTTCCACCAACTAATCAAAGTATTCTCATAAGTGTAGAATCTGACATTCAGAATCATTCAGAATACATACAGGCGAGTCGCTCGAATGACGGCAGCCATGTAGCGCCTCCATCTTTAAAATACATTAGCCAAAGAGGGACATACCTCCATCTATAAAATACATTAGCCAAAGAGGGACATACCTCCATCTTTAAAATACATTAGCCAAAGAGGGACATACCTACCCATTTCGCCCTCTTACACCTATTGGCACCGTGAAGAATGCCAGGGGAAGATTACTCGCCAGGGAAGAGAAAAAGAGAATTAAAACGACAACGAGACAGGCAAAGCAACAAGACCAAAGTTAATATTGGAGTGGCTAGAACAGCTGCGTGTAAACGATGGAGATAGTAAGAGCTAATTTCGGGTTCGGCCACCGTAGGAGGAAGGGCTAGAAAGTAATATTCAGTTGGTTGTCAGATACAATTTCACCGCTACATGGGAGAAATTCTTACACAATGTAGCTTTAAAGGTGCTGCACATATTCTCGTATTGTTATACAGGGTTTCTGCAGGTTTCACCAAATCAAATTTAAGACTTTTTAAGACCTTTATGAATGAAATTTAAGACCTATATGACAACATAAAAAAACATTAATTCAAGCACTGCAGGAGCATTTCAATAAGCATCCGAGGCAGCATTACATGGACGTAGGGAAATTAAGAGCTGTTTAAAATACTTCAGCGAATTTCAGAAAATCTGACTTATTAAGGCCTAAAATTTTGATTTTGGAAATGTTTGGACCCCCCCTAATCCTTAAAGACACCTTTTTAAGGACACTTTCACGTCTAGTAGGTGGGAAAATAATATATAAACCAGGGGCAATTCTAGGATCAGAGCTTTAGGGGTGCTTGGCACACTATTTCATTTTTTAAAACGTTATTCTACTGTGATAACTGTGCATTTTAACATCATTTTGGACCATCATCATAGGGGAAACACTGAATTAGACACCAACATTTAATAAAAGGCTGAGCCACTGGGCTGTTACTACAAAGGTAAAGGTGATATTACAAATGACATAGGATATTTATCAATGGAAAAACAGTCATTTCCAAAATGCAGTATCAATACCTTTTGAAAATTAGAGATTTATGCATGGAACCCATACAACGATCTTTGCACGTAAAATTAATGATTACTTCTATTGAATTTTGGGTGTTTTATTCAATTTTATAAACATGTTTAAATGGTTTTCAAACAGTATCGTGAATAAACTTTGACATAAACCAGTCTGGGATTCACTCAGCATCCTTTGATCTTAACTATTAGTCAAAATAATTCATAATTTTAACTCAAAAAATTGGTATAATGTCATAAATTAGGTTTATTGACCATGAATTTAAAAATAAAAATGTTGAAAAAAGTGACAAAAACGTTTTAAAAAGGGTTAAAAGCATAAAAAAAGAGCCATAAACACTGGAAAAAGCACCAGAAATTCAAATTCACTTTTGATCAGGTCGACGGGAAGACAACACGAGGGTTAAGGGCTCGGAAACGCCGCAGTAGTGCGGACGCGAGGCGCAAACATAGTAAAAGATATTCATTTTTAAACCAAAATGTATAGTGTAGATATACAGATATAGCCTTAAGCAAGGTAAGGAGGATTTAACCTTTTTTACCTCCTTTTCACTTCTTATCAGGGAACATCTCCACACCCGCATGCTGACACATCCTCCCTCGAGTGCTTTTAGCCCTCCGCTGTGTGCTGCCACGGCTCTGAAAAGAACTTGAACGTGCTTAAAATAAAATAATAATAATCAAAACCTTGAAAGTGATTGGATTAGAATAATAATTAAGACCGTAAAAGTGATTAGATAAAAAGAAATATAATCAAGACCTTGAAAGTGCTTGGATTAAAATATTAATAATCAAGACTTTGAATTTATTTATATTAATTTGAGCCTCCCCGCCATCTCAGTATTCACTTATGATGCCATTTTCACACATCGATACATCACTTTTTGAGGCTCTGGGTCGGGACGTACATTTAACTGTTAACTGACCAACCCATTCTCATGAACGGATCCGTATATTACGAAGATTTATGCACACAAACGTAAGCTATCATACCAAACTAGGAGACCACCGGCTACGCATGGTGCTCCCTCGTATCCAACACATTCTCACTCCCATCTCGTAAAATACGGACGCTTGGTCAGGTGCCTTTGTCGTTATTGGCGCTAAAAGTCTCCTTTAGCGCCATATAACGCACTTTATCGAAACGCGCTTGGTTGGGACTATTGGTGTCCCTTTTGACGCAGTTAGGTTAAGGAAAAGCTCGTGGGTAGGCTTACGTTTCCGTGACTCGCGGGAAGAACGGGACGGTTGAGTTTAAGAAAAGGTCATGGGTGGGCTTCCGTTACACGAGGCAATAACGGGACAGTTAAAGACACACGTGGGACACAATCCCCGGTCTCCTGGGTGAAAGTCCTGTGTTTGACCCATCCACCCCCCCAACCAACCTCCCTACGGGGAATTTCCTCCTTACATACTACTCACTAAACCCTGTGTAGCTGCTGCTCTCCCCGGTACGTTACACAAACACGCTGAAGGGCGCTTTTTTCGTCGCTTCAGACGCTGACAGCCACTGTCCCAACATCCGTATTTTACGAGTTCGGAGTGAGAACGGGTTGTCGTATCAGCGGTTTAGTTATTCTGAAAATAGGTGACCTTGAGCCGGGTACAGAGCACCGCCAGCTGCCGGTCGTTTCGGCAGGCATTATGGTCAACTTTAGGCCACAAAATGTGAGCATTATGCAGTGATGAAAGTTACGTTTAGGCACCAAAAGAATTTGTTAAGTTTAGGAAAATGACTGTGGTTTGGATTAAAACACTCCTAAGGAACACGCATTTCCTGGGTGAAAGGCTTTAGTTTTCCCCAGGAAGCAAACTCTTGCATGCTCTCTGGCATGAAAGCCCTGTGTTTTATAACCTACCCATCCACCCTGACCTCCTCCCTACGTGGCCAGCTGCATTCTTATACAGCTTATGAATTACAGTGCTTAACTTTTCGTAGCTTTCTGAACAAGAACAGGCTGAACTGACACGCTGGACAAGAACAGCACGGTTTGGTTTACAGAAAGATCGTGGGCTCAATGAAGGACCGCAATGAAATGTGATTTAAAATAAAGGTCTTGGTCAAAGTTTTTTTATGACCATATCCACTGACAATGTGTGCAGTGACATCTTATAAGCGAAAGAAGTAAGAACAGGGGATGACAGTGAGGAGATTTAGAAAAATTCATCCCAGGATCAGGTTTGAGAAGCAGAAAAATACTAGTCTACTTCCAATGTATTACTCCTGGAAAAAAAACTATAATTTAGCAAGCAAGTAGTTACAGAACAGCAAATTGCATCCAAGTGTAGGGTAGAAGTAAGGAGTAAAAGAAAATAGTGCAATCAAATTATAATATGTATTGGAATACTAAATTACTTTCTTTTGAAGGAGCAGATAAATCATCTGAAGATGAACATGTTGAAAGAAATGAAGACTGACCTTTAGGATGAAAATACAGTTGAAAACATGCCATCATTTCATTTTCGCTGCATATCAAGCTTCCACAGCCTGACAGCATTATGCCCCCACTGAAAAGTTCTTCTTAGAAGACATCCTTGACCTTATCGTAGAGCAGTCAACTCTTTGTGCTATATAGGTGGATGCTAACAAGCCACTTAACCCCACCACTAATGAGCAGTGCTGCACAATCCACATGTTCTGAAGGAATGCAAATTAACACAGTGCCTATTTCAAGTTTATTTCACTTAATAAATGTTCAGAAACCTGTTTTACTGCCCACATAGCACAGCAACACATTCTCATGAACGGGTTTACGTATGATATCGTACAAAAACGTATGCATTATTCGTATAATATCTAATGAAATTATGGCGAATCCTGGCCGGTCACATGACGAACCCTCACATGACAGTGAAGTTAGGGGTCTTTACAGTTACATTTTGCCAGGGAAAGGTTACTGCGTGCCGGGTACAGAGCACCGTGAGGTTATGGTCGTTTCAGCGGCTTTTGCAGTTTAGTTTGGTAGAAAAAAGGTGATCGTCCTGCGGCGTTGACAGTTAAGTTTAGACACCAAAACGTCTAGTTAAGATTAGAAAAAAGATTGTGGTTGGGTTAAAACACCGGCCTCTTAAGTAGTACTCCAGCAACATGAACACCCGTTTCCTGGGTGAAAGTCTTGTGTTTTCTCCCTAACTTCTTCCGGGACACAAACTCCACTCCCTGGCTTGAAAGCCACACAGTTAGACACCCCCCCTGGCCCTGATTGGTGCATCTGAACAGTTAGACACCCCCCCTTGGCCCTGATTGGTGCATCTGAACAGGGAGTGGTGGATTTTTGCAAATCCCACTCCAGGCTGTAGGTGGAGCCAGAGGAGCTGGATATTTTTTTAAATGTCCTGCTTCATGTAGTTCTACTGGAACATAGGGTCAGTTTCAGCAAATATGACAGAAAGTTAGTTTTATACGTCTTACCTTCTGCACCTTTAAGTTCAATTCACAAAATTGTCAACACTTTTATAAAATGATTGAAAATCCCAAATGACTCTGTCTTGACACAACAATAAAGCTCAGAAGTGATCTGATCTGTTTCACACATAAAACTTTCACACTCGCTCCTCTGAAAGCCTCCAGAGCGGCTAATAAGAACAAAGTCTGCGCGGAGAGAAGAGAGACACGAGGTCATCACCTCCAACCTGATCTGATTGGCTGAACTCTGCGGCCTCGCAGCAGGTGGGCGGCCTGAGTGGCATCATCCTGCTCTCGGGGTCACAGTTTTGTCGGGAACATTTCCTGTGCTGCCCCTTTGGCTCTTCCTGTCACCAGTGTATGTGTGTGTCTTAGACGATGACAAACCAGAGCAATTAGGAACAGGAGGATTCCTCTCACACTCGCCCATTTTTCTCATCGATTTATTTCTTTGTGTCGCAGCAGCAGGGCCAAACGGAGACTTTTCAGGGCCTGAAGCTGCATTCAATTTGATGTCCCTCAGTATTAAAAAACCTGTCAATCAATTCACTAGCTGGTAGTAATCTTGTCTTTTAAAATTCTAAAATGAACTCCCCGAGGCTCCGTTGGAGATTTTAAACAACTAAAGATAATTTTTCTTTTGTTGTGTGGTTATTCATTTATTTCTCTGCTTTTTGTTACATGGCGTCGTGCCACTGAGTCACAAGGCCCCCGAAAACAGACTTTGACGACACGTATTGGCATATGGTTAGGGACGGTTTAATTTAATTTGTGTGGTATCTTACAAGTCCCCTGATTACCGCTGTTTGGGAGTTAATTGGTGTTGCTCGGTCCTCGGAGGAGAACAGAAGGCAAACTGACGGTGGCACACACACACACACACACACACACCTCCAGCTCTTTTTGTTTTATCGCAAAGACAAATGCATTGTCTCTTCATTCATCAAACGTGTCAGATCACCCAAATTAAATCCAAGCACTCTTTTCTTCTCATGGGGAACTCCAACTACCGTTTTCTTTTTCCAACGCTGATGCAGGGAAATGTACGCCAGATCCGCCCGCCAACAGAAACCTGCCCAGGACGCTGTTTACGGCGTTTTTTTTCTTCCCCCTCATTCCTTTTTGACTTACCTCCAGTTTCCCCTTTAATATTTTTTTCATTTGAAATTGAGTCGTCTTGGTTCACGGTCAAACTGGCGAAAGAAAGCGTGCACAGACGTCGGTGTTCAGTGCTTCAGAGATCAAAAGTAAAAGATGGCACGGCTCGTTCTTCACCCCGTGGCGCTTCCATGGACGAGGTGGTCATCCAGGTCTGAAGTCGCTGCCAGCCCGTTAGTGAAAGAGGACGATCAGCGGATCCAAGACTTGACTAATCACACGCTGAATGCAGCCAAGAGACGAAAGCCTGATCTGAATATCTAAATATAAATTTACTGCTGGGGAAGCATAAAACCCCAAAAAGGATCCAATAATAAACTTTTATCTACAAAAGTCTAGATTTTTTTTACACTCCACAACATCTTAGTGTTTAATTGTACAAATGTGCTAATACACAGACACATTTATGAAATATAGACTATATATATATGTAGCATAAAAAAATATAACCCTCCTGTTGCACTCAGGTCAAATTTCACCAGTTTTCAAAGTTTCTATATCAGACATTTGGGTTTCTTTTAACCAAATTGCCCCAAAGTAACACGGATGGTTTCATAAAACGGTCTTCACAAGTGAAATGAAGGATCAGATCTCTTGAATTTTGGGTGTTTTATTCAATTGTAAAGCATTATCCTGACTATATATATATATATATATATATATATATATATATATATATATATATATATATATATATATATATATCCTTTTCATTCCTCTGATCTTAACTATCAAAGTCATTCATAATTTCAGCTTTTTTCTAACACAATAATGAGATAATTGCATATAAATTAGGTTTATTGACCATGAATTCAAAAAACGTGTAAAACTAGTGTTAATACGTTGGTTGTAGTGGTGATTTAACTGACGCCAGTTAAAAACAAGAAGCAATTTTGACAGTTTAGTCATTTTCATTGCTCTAGCACAATGAAATGATGTTGGCAGCAAACCCTGGTCCATCATGCAAATCGACAAGTGGCAATGGTCACGTTATTTTATCTATTGATTCGTGTACAAGGGCACGTTTATGTCGGTTTTTTTGCGGTGGTCAGCACGTTTTTTTAACTAATGTATTTCAATGGGAAGCATCTTTCGTGATCACAGCACGACTACGGTAGCGAGTAATATGAAATGCCAAAAATCCACGTAGGGAGGATGGATGGTTGGAGGGGTGGATGGGTCAAACAACACAGGACTTTCACCCCGGAGACCGGGGATCGTGTCCCGCGTGTGACGTTTAATTTCCCCGTTGTTCTTTTCCTAAACACAACCATTGTATAGATGCTTCCCATTACATGCTGACCACCACGAAAAAAAACAGCAGCTGTGAGTTTATCATGTGACAGCGAAAATGCAAAAGGCGGAGCAGTATGTCCTGTATGTCCCTTACCGGCTAACGTATTTCTAGATGGAGCATGAATATGGAGCGTCTACCCCAGTTCATGCAAACGCAAATGTAAAATTTCAAGCCAAAAGGAATACTGAAATACTAAAATGGGCCTTTAGAGCTTTAATTGAATGCCTCTTTCCTGCTTTTGATTTCCAGCGAAGGCTTGGATGCTTACAGCTGTAGAGCTAGAACGGCCTGTCAGCGCTGATCAGCTGCAGCCGCTGATGTACGAACACAGAGAGACAGTAAGAAAGACGGACAGGCTGGTAGGCAGGCCTCGGCGCTGGCAGCAGCTGCATCAACATGCAGAATGGCATTGTGGGCAAGAGAGAAGGGAGGCTTCAAATTGAAAGTGGCAGCCGTAGCTGAACTCCGGAGCGGTTTTTTCTTTCAACAGGAGGTCGGAGGTCGGAGGTCGGAGGTCCCCGGCGTCTGCAGGTCTTCTGCTCCGCAAGGTTTTTCTCAAAGCTGAACCTCGAGTGTGCAAAAGACGGCGACGTCAGCAGCAGCGCGGTGACATGACTCCTCAGATGGGATTCTCTTTGAGATGCTTTTGATTTTCCATTCCTCCTGCATTTAAGAAATCCGTCTCATTCCTAAGTCCCTGCGGGATTTAGATAACTTCCAGTCGTGTAAAGTCAAGCTCGAACTCATCCGGCGCCTTACTGTCACTCGTCTGCGTCGCTACATGTTTAATGCCGGTACAAGAGTTATCCATTTACAGTGTTTGGCAGCATGCTGTGACACCAGGCGCTTATTACCCAGCTCCCCCCCCGCCTCTCTGTTTGGCTGCAGTAAACATCCCTCACCTCCCAGGCCTGCTCAGACGCCACAGTTTGTTTCTGTTTCGGAACTCATTGACACGGAAACAATTGTTTGTTTCTACACTGTAAAAAAAATCTCCATCACAAAGTCAGTTTTTGACTGCCTTAAAAGTCTTTTCTTAAAGTTTAGAGAATGTACCAGAAAAATGACAAAATCTGTCCTCTGCACAAAGACTTCAAACTACCGATGTTTGTGTGTTTTCCTGATATATTGAACGCTTAGAGCAACTGCTCGACCGCGGCACTGTAAGATGCTGTAGTGTGAACACAGACTGTATAATATTAATGAACAAAGCATCCGGTTCGGCGAAGTGCTGCAAATGCAGAAGTGCCTTAAACCAGCAGTTTTGTTGCCCAACCCTATACCCCGCACTTATAAAAATGACGTCAAAGTGTCCCGACTAAGCAACTGCATGTGACAAGCTGGGGGTGAGAATGTGTCTTTTTAAGCCACTGCGGTGTTAACATTGTCCCATGTAACTACATGCTAACGGCAGTAAACACCATCACCTTTGCTGCCGGTGTCGTTAAATTCTTCCCAATTGCGGGTCACACTACTCCTGAAACATTTTCTGTTAGTAGTATTTGGTTTAAAAGCCTTTATCTGCGATTATTGACTGTAGAAATTGCAGTGCCCTGCTATGTCCAGCTACGCCCTGCTGCACCGTGCAGTGCCCTGCAACATTCAGCTACACCCTGCTACACCCTGCTACGCCCTGCAGTGCCCTGCTACGCCCTGTTACAGCGTGCTATGCCCTGCAACGTCCAGCTATGCCCTGCTACGTCTAGCTACGCCCTGCAGTGCCCTGCAACATCCAGCTACACACTGCTACGTCATGCTACGCCCTGCAGGGCCTTGCAGTGCCCTGCTACACCCTGCAACGTCCAGCTACGCCCTGCAGTGCCCTGCTACACCGTGCAGTGCCCTGTAACATCCAGCTACACACTGCTACGTCATGCTATGCCCTGCAGTGCCCTACTACACCATGAACTACTACAACCAACTATTTCTAGTCATAGTTCCATTATCTTTATTTTGACTATTATGGCCACTGTTCATCACACCCCCAGACAACGGCCACCAAGAGCCTGTGTCTGTCCGAGGTTTCTCCCTAAAAGGAAGTTTTCCTCATCATTCAAGGTTTCGGCCTAAAAGGGATCATATTAAAGGTATGAATCCCCCCCCATCGTAGTTTGACAAAATAGGGGCCCCCAAACAGCATCTTGCATAGGGCCCGCCAAAAGCTAGAAACGGCAGCGACAGCCATCACGTCTCAGGTTCGGTAGCCTCTCATCAACACATACTGTAGATGCAGCGCTACAAGGGTATTATGGGTAACCGCAGGTTCCAGAGGCGCAAGCATGCACACCTTTGAAACCTTAACAACTCATCATGCAGAGTGTTAAGCCTCCTGTTGTCCTCGGGTCAAATTTGACCCATTTTCAAAAAGTTTCTATATCAGAAAATTTGGGTTTTTTCAACCACATTTTCAAAAAAATAAAGTTCACTACTTTCATTGAATATGGGTGTTTTATTCAATTTTATAGCATTTTGGTGGGGGGAAAATGATACAAGAACATTGAAAAAATTGACAAAAAGTAAAAAAAAAAACCCAAGATTTAAAAAAGTGGGAAAAAACTAACAAAAACGTCAAAAAAAGCCCCCCGACAAAAAACATCGGAAAAAGTGACCAAAAAAATGGAAAAAAGTGAGAGGGTTAAGCGAGCTGATTGCTTCATCCATCTCCTGAAACCTTTTGGTTTTTTTCTGTGCAAACAAAAACTCCCACAAAACAAGCAGGACGGATATAAAGAGAGGAGTAATCCTTAAAAAAAAACTAATGAAAATGAGATTTTAAAACTGGAGGATTTTACAGAATCATTTCACCGTCTTTGTGTCAATCGGTGGCTGCTGGAGCAGGAGACTTTCCTAAATGATTCACACTCCAGCACTTCAGCAGGATTACCACACGGATAAGATCACTGGGGTAAAAATAAACCCTCGTGATGGATCAGCTATCTGCAGCAGGTTTCAAATCTCTGAAGGTATGGAGCCTTATCAGGAGCAGAAATTAAATTAAACAAAAAACACAATCTGTAACGCTGTTGTCGTCTTTGGAAAATGTGGGACGTTGATGTAAAGAACGTGTAGCAGTACTTGTAAAAGCAGTGAGATTCAGTGGACTGTAGCTATATATATAAGTATATATAAGTATAGTATATTTCATAAGAATAGCCTACTAAACCTGTTACAGTGGTGCTGATAAGTTTATGAACCAATGCTAAAGTTGACTAAAAAGAGGAATAAAAAAAAAATAATCTTTTAGAAATTGATCTTAATGCCTTAATAAAAATAGTAAAAATCCAACCTTTAAGGACACCAATTTTCTTTGTGAATGAATAATGTATCATAAATGTTCTTCCTTAAAATACAGGGGGCATAAGTCAGTACACCCCTATGTTAAATTCCCATAGAGGCAGGCAGACTTTTATTTTGAAAGGCCAGTTATTTCATGGATCCAGGATACTATGCATCCTGATAAAGTTCCCTTGGCCCCCACATCATCACATACCCTTCACCATACCCCCACATCATCACATACCCTTCACCATACCCCCACATCATCACATACCCTTCACCATACCCCCACATCATCACATACCCTTCACTATACCCCCACATCATCACATACCCTTCACCATACCCCCACATCATCACATACCCTTCACCATACCCCCACATCATCACATACCCTTCACCATACCCCCACATCATCACATACCCTTCACCATACCCCCACATCATCACATACCCTTCACCATACCCCCACATCATCACACACCCTTCACCATACCCCCACATCATCACATACCCTTCACCATACCTAGAGATTAACATGGTTGTATGTCAGTTAGCCTAATAGCTGGTTTGATTTGCATTGAGAGATGATTTTATGGAAAGTACCCCATGCCAATCTCTAGGTATGGAGAAGGGTATGTGATGATGTGGGGGTATTTTAATTCAGTCCCTCCAGAAAAATGTGATTATGCGATCGCATAATTCAATGCATAATCAGCCAAAGTCTGCATATTTATGCGGGGGCCGCATTTTTTCAAATACGCCGCACTTTCGCTGCATAAATTGCCAATTTCCGTGCAAAATATGCGGGGCTTGCATGATTTCATAATCCCCACATTTTTGTTGCAAAAAAGACATATATTTTAGCAGAAAGTTGAAAAATGTTGCGTTTACTTCACACGAGCAGTCATTTCCCCCTGTTGCCATGGGAACGTTATGAAGTGACGTAATTACGCGACGTGAACATCATCGAAAAGCTGCAAACCCCGCGATGAAGCCATGATGAAACCGCAGTTTTTAGAAGTTCCCGCAATTTTTACAAGTTCCCGCAATTTCATTGCATAAAATTACATAAATGTCCCGCATATTCCATCGCATTTTTAAGAAAACGTGTCGCATAATCAAGGATTTTTGCCCACAACAATCACAAAAAAACTCCAATAATTCCAAAGGCCAAGGGGACTTTACCAGGATGCATATACTATGCATGGATCCATGAAATAACTGGCACTAGCACCACTGTACGGGTTGACTGTACGTAAGAACAAACTGTAATTTTCTGATTATCATATTTCACATTTACCCGCGGCTTCTTCCTGAGCATGCGAGCCGCTGGTTTCTGGTTTCCAGTTTCCAACAGCAGCGATGATGAAGTGGAGCTGTGATAATTTTGCTGTCAGCGTTATAAACAGGGTCCACTGAGTCTGACCCGTGGCTCAACACACCGCCCATGAATCAGCCGAGCCCTGTAAACATTTGGACGATAAATAACTATAATTAAAAAGTACTGGTCATTGCATAAATTAGGTAATCAATTAGGCTGTGTTTGGTATTCATGCGCTGCCTGCTCGGCCTGCATTTTGACTTATTACACTCTGAGGCTCCACCGTGCTTCACTGAGATCCGTATGCATGTGTGTGTGTGTGTGTGTGTGTGTGTGTGTGTGTATGTGTTTCACTGAGAGAGAGTAATGGTGTTTCCAGTTGTTGCATTTACACTGTAAACACACAGCCCTATGTTCCCACATTTCCAAGATTATTTTCAAATTTAGGCCCTATATTCCCACATTTCTAAGATTTTTTTCCCAAATTAGGCCCTATGTTCCCACATTTCCTTTTTCATAAATTTGTATCAGATTTTATCTCCCTAACCCTAAAAAATGTTGTGGGAGGATAGGGCTTAAATTGAAGGGAAATGTAGGAACACAAGACCTAATTTTGAAAATGTCCTAGAAATGTGTCATAGGGCTGTCAGAACATAGGGCTGTAGGAACATAGGGCTGTGCGAACATAGGGCTGTGGGAACATAGGGCTGTGGGAACATAGAGCTGTGGGAACATAGGGCTGTGGGAACATAGGGCTGTCAGAACATAGGGCTGTCAGAACATAGGGCTGTCAGAACATAGGGCTGTGGGAACATAGGGCTGACCCCAACCGAATATGTTGTGTCTTATTTTTTTTAAAACATAAGGGTGCAGTTTTGGCTTATTAAGTAATATGACTCAATTATTTTTACAGTGCAGTTTACCTTCTTACAGGAAATGTTTGACATTCATGAAATGCAGAATTATTAGTATTTTTTGCATTGTTTTAGAGGCCCAAATGAGGCCCCCACTGAAAGATATCCGACTTACAAACTCATTTTTGTCTATTATTAATTCCACTAATTCTTGTTTTCCTAAAGCTTTAGTGCATAACTTTTATAATAATGAGCATCAGTTACATTCAGGCCATTGCCAAATGAGTTGCTTTAAAGCTAATTAAGACCATCAGCTCCACACAACTCTCTCTGTATTTCTCAGTATGACTATGTTCAGAAGATTGTGGCGTCCGGCAACTTTCCCACGCAGAAGCTCTTTATGGGCCAGGCCCGGTAGTGGTTACCAGAGGTGCACACCCTATCCCCTCCGCAGCGGCACCCACACAGCATCACCGTCTGCTCTCAGACGAAGCCGCGGGAAGCGCGTTGACTCGGGGACGGAGGTCTTGCGATCCTGTATCCGTCTCCGTGAGAGGGATACAAAAGGCGTACAGGAAACAAAAACCTTGAAAAAATGATATACGACCCGGCCAAATTACAGACATGTCGATTCACATGGGACTAATATTATCACAGGACCTCGGTGTTCGACGAAATATGGGTAATTTGTCGGGAGCGTGCCTATATTCCAACAGCCCTATGTTCCCACATTTCTAAGATTTTTCATAAATTTGTATCAGATTTGATCCCCCTTTCTCCCAGTTTGGTAGCCAATTACACCCAACCTATTATCCAGTTGCAATGGACTACAGATAGAATGTAACCCTAACCCTAACCCTAACATAGGGCCTAATTTTAAGAAAAATCATTAAGAAATGTAGGAACATAGGGCTGTGGGAACATAGGGCTGACCCCATTTGTCAGGGAATTTGTACTTGACAAATTACAGACATGGCCGATTCACACGGGATGAAGATCACAGACAACCTCCGTAAGTATACAAATGACCAGAGGTCACCAGGTAATAGTAATCCCGTGTGAATAGAGCTAAAGTCTATATGTATATCACCATGCCGAGCAAATCCAGCCTGACATTACTGCTATCTTTGGAAACGTAAGGACCTCCAGTTGTGTGGGTTTGAACAAAGCGTAGCTGCACAGCATGACTTTGCAAAGATGAAGCAAACGGAGAGTTCTCTAGTTTTTATGAAGAATCCGCTTTTAAGGCTAAACAGGAGAAAATGAAGAACTCTTCATTTTTGCAGTGTTTGCTTTTACTTTCCCCCGTAAAAAGCATTGCAAACAGGTTCCCATGGAGCCTCTCTCCCACACTCCTCTCCCATGGTGCACCTCACTTAGAGAACATGAATAGTTGATGGGCAAAAGAACAACAATTGTTACTTAAGTCTTCATTTAATATTTAAAAGACAAGCGCGGCAGGTCTGCAGCGGCGGCGTTGTAACGGAAAGCACAGAGGAGGAGTTTCGTGCAATTAACTGCCGGGGGAAAACTGGAAGGAGGAAAGGAAAGAAATGTGGGGGGGGGGGGTTTGTAAAAGAAGAAAAATAAATATATTAATGCAATTGTTCAAACTGCTCACTTCCCTCCCTAAATGTAATTGCAGCCTCTGAGAACTCTGCAGCACTGGAGAAAAAAAAGGGCCACTTCAACAATAAGTAAAAGTAACAATGAATCCAGGTGTTTTTTTTGCTTGTAATAAGTAAAAATATCTGCCAATGGAACAAGTAAAAATTCACTTGGGAAGATTTGTTGAAATAACACATGCTTTTCAAACGGGGTCAGCCCAATGGTCCCACAGCCCTATGGTCCCACAGCCCTATGGTCCCACGGCCCTATGGTCCCACGGCCCAATGGTCCCACGGCCCTATGTTCCCACGGCCTTATGGTCCCACGGCCCTATGTTCCCACGGCCCAATGGTCCCACGGCCCTATGTTCCCACGGCCCTATGTTCCCACGGCCCTATGTTCCCACGGCCCAATGGTCCCACGGCCCTATGTTCCCACGGCCCTATGTTCCCACGGCCCAATGGTCCCACGGCCCTATGTTCCCACGGCCCTATGTTCCCACGGCCCTATGTTCCCACAGCCCTATGTTCCCACAGCCCTATGTTCCCACAGCCCTATGGTCCCACAGCCCTATGTTCCCACAGCCATATGTTCCCACAGCCCAATGGTCCCACCGAGGTCCCACAGCTCTAAGATTTTTTTTTCACTGAAAATTAGGCCCTATGTTCCCACGGCCCAATGGTCCCACGGCCCTATGTTCCCACGGCCCTATGTTCCCACAGCCCTATGTTCCCACAGCCCAATGGTCCCACAGCCCTATGTTCCCACAGCCCTATGTTCCCACATTTCTAGGACATTTTCTTGTGTTCCTATATTTCCCTTCAAGGGTTAGATTTGTGTTAAAACGCAACACCCAGGATGGGCGTATTAGGGTTAGGGTGGGTTAGAGGTTAGGCGAACATAGGGCCTAATTTTGGAACTGAAATATGATTTAGATTTTTGATTGTGTCTTATATTAAAGTTCCCATATCATGCCCATTATCAGGTTCATACTTGTATTTGGGTTTCTACTAAAACATTTTATTAACCTTTAATGTTAAAAATATTTTTTCTCACACTGTCTATCTGAATATACCCGTTTTCACCCTCTGTCTGAAACGCTCTGTTTTAGCGCCTGTCTCTTTAAAAAAACCCTGCCGACATTTCCCGGTCTTCTGCATCTGCAATCTTGGAGCCTCTGCACCATCAAGGAAGCCGGGGAATGAGTGTAACGGCACTATACAGTGTTTCCTCTGTGTTGATTTTGTAGTGGTGGCCCGCCATGGCAAAATTTCTGCCGCCACGGTATCAGAAATAGGGCAGACGCACAACGTAGTCGCGGTTGCCTTTTAAATGATCCTGTCGACATAATGCACCCCCCGTTAGCTGCCGCTCACATTGCAATTTAACAACAAGTAGAACTATTCAGAGGTTATTGGGCCCATCCAGTTTAACTCCACATACTGTTGTTCGGACAGACCTGCCCCCACTATGACATCACAACCATGCAGACGTCTTGTTGGCTCGTTTAAAGGCATCATTTCTGAGTACGGACTGTGTGCATTTCTCTGTGTATTGAGCGTTTTTATACTTACAGTGCAGTATTTCTACAGCACCTCGACCTACTTTATGATGAAAAAAAGACATTGAAATATTCCTTTTTACAATATGGGACCTTTGAGTGTTATTAGATAATTTTGACTAGAAATTAGATGAACATACTTGGTAAGATTTAGCTTTTTTACAGTGTGAAATAAAACTGGAGTCGGTGAGCGTGTGTGGAGGCGACAGATTGTCTCATATCCAAACAGCGGGCTCAGCCCACATTAAGAATGGCCTCGGCGTCTTTCTCCTCCCTCTAAAGGCTGCTGGATCCTTGGCAGCAGCTGCTTCTGTTTATTCTGCACCCAACATGTCCTCCCCCCAAAAGTTTACCCTTGATCAACAGGCATATTGGGTTATGCTAATATTAGTCGTCATTAGAAATCTGCTCACGGCGCTGCTTCCCTATCCGTTCACTGACTCATTTGTTTTGATTACTCCGTGTACCCTCCCAGCGCGTTAGGGGGCGTCGGCTCCGCTGGGCAGCGTGGGTGAAAAAGGTCAAGGGTTAAATTGCGCACATCTATATCGTTTGTGTTAGCTTTCAGCTAATGTGCAACTCCCACCTTCAGCTCTTAAACATGACAGAGGTGCACTAATGGACAGCTGGAGGGCTTTAATGTACTGAAGAGCATCCAGCAGCCAACAGCTCCGGCCTCCATCTCACACACACTGCACGGAGCAACAGCGGCCATTTACACTCACTTTCTGACACACCGGAAAACATATATATATACATATACATATACATATATATATATATATATATATCCAACAGAACCCGCCGGTTAGGCCACTACACTCCTACAAACAAGAGCTTCTGTTACGTAATGAGAAGGAAACTAAGAATGAAGAAAACAATGTTTTTTAATCTACAAAAAAATAAGAAACATTGGATGAAGACATGAAAGGGGAGAGAGAGCAGGGGAATGACATGCAGCAAAGGGATGCAGGTCAGAGTCGAACCCGTGGCCTCTGTGTTGAACAGTATACCTCTACATATGGGCGCGTGCTCTACCATGTGAGCTACCCAGGCACCGAAAAAAGGGAATTCTTAATGCTACAGCATACAGGAATATTCTAGCCAACCGTGCAGCTGTGTCCTGTTTCAACACGACAATGCCCCCCCTGCACAAAGCCAGCTCCCAGTTTCCCAAGTTTGATTGGAGTCCTGACCTCAAGTCCAGAATCTGGCGCTTTGATTGCACCATTGAAACATTTAAATGGACACTGAGCCATATTTAGGACTCAGTAAAAGTCTAAGTGAGTTTTTGCATTTTGCTGCAGCCTTCATGAAATGTAGAAGTGAAGAAATTTCAGTTCTGGAGCGACGAAACGAGGGTTGCTGGTTGACTCATAGTCTCTCTGCAGGCCTCTCTCTCTCTCTCTCTCTCTCTCTCCCAGTCTCTCTCTCTCTCTCTCTCTCTCTCTCTCAGTCTCTCTCTCTCTCAGTCACTCTCTCTGTGAGATATTCACACAGTAAATCCTGAAAATCGCCGGCGAGCGGACGCAGCAAAGACAGCGGACATCATCGATGTTCCGCTTCTCCCGCTAAGAACTACATCCATCGTACATTGTATTTTTTCCCTCCCTTTCTCTCTTACTCTCTGGGTCTCTCTCTCACTTCACTGTTTTATTTTTCTCCGACACAAACTGAGGCAGATTGTCCAGCCTTGTTCAGAGCTGCAAGGGATCAACCCGTTTCCAGATGTCCTGTTATCAGCTTTGGTCTTCTCGAGAGCATCAGGTGGAGAACATAAGGACTGAGCTGTATGTGATCGTGCACAAACACAAACACTCAACCACCTACAGCCGAGTGACAGCTTTGGGGTTTAAACACGTCTACACGATGCTTACTTGCACTGCAAAAATATGTCCTTACCATACTTTCAGTTAAGTCTTAAATTGAGTCTTTACAAATATCTATCAGTGCAAGCAATAAACACAGAGGGAGCCTATGTGCCTATGGTCCCACAGCCCTATGTTCCCACATTTCTAAGAATTCTTTTTTTTCACAGAAAATTAGGCCCTATGTTCCCACAGTTCCCACATTTCCTTTTTCATAAATTTGTATCAGATTTTATCCCCCTAACCCCTAACCCTAAAATAATTTGTGGGAGGATATGGCTTAAATTGAAGGGAAATGTAGGAACACAAGACCTAATTTTGAAAATGTCCTAGAAATGTGGGAACATAGGGCCTAATTTTAAGAAAAATCTTAGAAATGTGGGAACATATGGGTGTGGGAACATAGGGCTGTGGGAACATTGGGCTATGTGAACATTGGTGCATTACTTTTCGTACCTTTATGTTCGAATGGTTCATGAGAACAGCCACACCCTGTACACTAAAACATCCACATACCTAAAACATTATGGATTGTATATTTACAAAGACAAACTGTACTTTAACATCAACATATTTCCATCATTCCAAATATAAATCTAAGCGCAGTATGTTATCATGTATACATGCATATTGTGTACATAACCACCTACTCTATGTAGATAAAGTAACCCATCACATTAACCTTTTAAATATTTAATCTAGCACTCTTTGCACTCGGCACTACTGTATACATACATACCACTCTCATAGCACGTCTAATGCTCACAGAGGAAGAAACCTCGAGGGTCAGACATGACGCTGTCTATCTGAGTGAGTATTATGAGTTATGTGAAATCATGTGCACTGGGAGACATTTGAGGAATATCAACCTACCCTTGAAAATGCATTTTTTTTGTTTTGTTTTAGTGTCCTGTAAATTCCGTATTTTCCTCTCAGCACACTGGAATGCACCATCAAAATTACTTTCTTAACATGATGCAATCCCTGTTGAAACAGGACGTTAACACAACTGTGGGTCTGTTTTGCGGTGCTTTTCCTGGGCGATCGCCACCGAAGTATTGAATTGAATTCATACACATCTAAGAATCTATGTGCAAGTTTTCACACACGTACATGGACATTCACATGTTTAATTAGTGTACGGAAGTGACTTTGATGAGAGAAAATAGTAAGAATTGCTTGTGCGACGCTCAAATCTATACATACAAAGTGGAAGTTATGGAGCTTTTACTGAATAGTTTGTAGTTTTTGACATAGGCGTCGACACCGTGGGTGCTCCGGAGCTCGAGCAGTGACAACATATGTGTTGGCTTTGTCAAGTGCATTAAGTGCGGCACGCTGCTCGCCTATGACAGCAAAAAAACAGGAACGATGAACAGACACATGAAGCAGGCTCGCCATGGCAGAAAAGATGCCTTCAATGTCGTCTTCTGTTACTTCTCCAAGCATACCCCTTCTAAACAGATTTCTGCAGTTCAAACAACTCAGAATTGTAGTTGAGAACGTCAGTTATAAAATTGTTGGGTTTAAATCGGGCTCTGGCTCATAATTACAGTTTACGTGTCGTGCCGGGCTGGGCTCGGACACAACTTGCATGGGCTCAGGTAGGGTCAGGCTTGATTTTTTTGGGCCCGATCTAAGCTCTACTCTCCATTGACTTGCTCCATCACTTTTCTCCATGTTGTGTAGGCCTAGTCAAGTTTTTAATTCTACTGTCTGTGTCTAGGGCTAACTCCCACCGGAGCATAATTGTGACAAATGTCGATGTAGAGTGACGTAAAAATCGCATCAAATCCGTCTTGGTTGTTCACACTGTGGCCGCATTGAAAGAAATCAGACCTGGGTCTGATTCAGGACCACATATGGAAGTGGACTAAATCTGATTTGAAAAAATCAGATCTGGGCTAGATTTGAGTGTTCACACTACTTCTAAAGACCCCAAAAAAATCTGATTTGGGCCACTTTTGCCTGCAGTCTTAATGTAGCTTAATTTGGGCGACTTGTTAATATGGTCCAGCCCGGTCTCACGGCAGTTTGTGTAAATGTCACGTTATTTTTAATCTATTGATTCGTGTTCACTCGTTTTTTACGTGGTGGCCAGCACGAAAATGTGAAGTAATGTATTTCAATGGGAAGCATATTTCGTGGTCACAGCACTTTCACCCAGGCGAGCGGGGATCACGTCCCGCGTGTGGCACTTTGTTTCCCGTAGTCTTCCTAATCACAACCGTCCCGTTATTGTGGCGCGTCTCCAGCGGCCGTCTCCCGGCGTGTATGAGGCGTCCTTTCCCTGTAGTGTTTTTCCTAAACCCAACCTCCGCCATCCCGTTATTGTCGCGCGTCCCCTGCGGCCGTCTCCCGGCGTGTATGAGACGTCCTTTTCGGCCGTCTCCCGGCGTGTGAGTCCTTTCCCCGTAGGGTATTTCGTGCTGGCCACCACGTAAAAAAAAGAGAAAAACGTCCCCGTGAAGACGTATCAATAGATTAAATATAACGTGACATTTACACGAACTGCCGTGAGACTGTGTTGTATAGTTATACACAAACCCTTCTCGTAGCACATATCTGATGCTCACAGAGGAAGAAACCTCGGGTGGGTCAGGCGGGACGCCGTCTATCTGAGAGCCTCACTTCCTGCTGCAGGAAGCTTCGGCTTGACCTCCCCCGATTAAAGCCTCCCTTGCTGCTCCGCGTGCCTCCACCTTCAGGGGAGAGAACGTTGTTGGCTCTCACAAATATTGATCCGTGTATCTGGGATCACAGGCAGACAACACGCCGAAACACACACACACACACATCGAACGCGAGCAGGGCGGCTTTTTTGCTTTATCTGGGATTTTCTCCCTGACAAAAGAGCTCACGGCGAGCTCATTAAAACAGCTTGCGGAATAAGGAGGCCGGCTTTGCTCGTCCCCGGGATGGAAGATGAATCCGAGCCTAATGACCTTCCCTGACAGCCGTAATTCTATCAGGACCCAATCAGCTGCAGCAATTAGGTGCTCTTTGTGAGCCGGGGAAAGGGTGTGTGGATCCTAACCGGGGTCAATTAGAGAGTATAGAGCCGCCGCTCGACTCCCACTACATCACTCTGTCTGTCACCGGCCGAGCAGCCTCCCCTTCCACTTTAATCACATAATATAAATGTATCTCACTCGCCCTCCCTTCATCTCTCTTTCTCTTCCTCTCTGTCCCCAGGCCACTCCATCTTTGGTCAGCCAGTTTTTTTTTTTTTTTTTTCTTTTTTTGAAATCAGCCAGGGTATTTTTCTTCATTTTCTTTCCGTGGAAAAAGCTCGCTGTCATGGCCTGCAGGTTATCAGCGGCGAGTTGCCTCTGTTCTCTGAAGGCTCACGTTCTCATTGTAGTTGCTCTTTCTTGTCGTGTCTCTGTACATTGATACATGCTTTCTGTTGTCAGGGCACATCTGCATTGTCTATATATCCTTAAACCCATTTCCTTCCTCATGAACCCTTTAAAACAACATCACATTGTTGCCATTGACTTGTGTTGGGAACCGAAACCCGGTTACAAATTAGAACAGATTCCAAAATGCCAAAAATCGGTTACCTGTGTTTTAGTTTTTTTAAAGGTACACTGTGTAGGAATTTCTCCCATCTAGCGGTGAAATAGTATTTTGCATTCAAACAAATAGTGCTCTCTAGCACCTCGCTTTTTCAAATGCGTGTTGCATCTACGGTAGCTGTTATGTACCAAGAAGCTATGACAACATGTCTTCCAATTTTCGCTTTTTTGGGCGACGAGGATTCCTTCTCCTGTGGCTCGGCATAAGTACGATCCTCCATTATGAAATGAAGTGCAGTGCAGGCTTTCAAATTTGCCGGGGCAGTGTGTAGGATATATATTTTTTGTGACAATGGATGCAGTTATTCGCAAGCATTGAGAAGTACAGTGCAGGTTGTGAAATGTCCTTGGCTCTCAGTGCTCCCTAAGTCTGCAGAAGATAAAGAAAATACACAGGTATTCAGTAATATGAACATCATAAAACATTTTGTAACCAGTGTATATATTTGATAAATAGAAAGCAACCGTAAAATATCCCAAGAGTAACAAATGTCTGTTTTCGGCCTGGGAGTGTGAGAATCAAGGTAACATTTCATACGTTGCGTTAACTCGTGGTAGGGTCCGGCTGGAACCGAGAAGATGTGGACTGTATCCAAACTGATGACAGCACCACCAGAAGATGGGACAGAAATGCATAAAAAGATATTTAGAAATGATGTTCGGGTTCGCGTCGGGCTCGGTCACATCAGCGCAATAAGGCATTGAACATTTTAAATTTAAAAAAGCTTATTATGTAGGTAGCCAATTGGCCTATTTCACTTACATTACATTACATTTAGCTGACGCTTTTATCCAAAGCGACTTACAATTAGCTAAATGTGCAACTGTACATTTATGTTATGTTATGTTAGGTTATGTTATGTTATGTTATGTTGTGTTATGTTGTGTTCAGCAGTGCAAATGTACTGTTTGTGTGCTTATGTGCTGAGGTGTTTTTTCCTGTTCCCACACTGTTCTTATCTTTATGAGGATAGTCTGAGAGTTGCTTTTTTTTCCCCTCTCCTCTCCTCATGTCCCTGCGAGAGTTAAGAGAGAGTTGTTTTGGCGCCGAATATGGCGACTCGGTGTGTCTGTGCGTGTTGCTTTACAGAGGTGTGGACTCGA